>NW_027257941.1:397500-510000 GCF_045791955.1 Oncorhynchus clarkii lewisi
CACCCAAACACCAACCTGCTGGGTAACATCATGGCCTGGTTCCATGACATGAACCCTCAGAGCATCACCCTCATCCCCTCCACCACCACCACCACCTCCTCAGACACAGACCTAGACTTCAACACGGCAGCACAGACCACGGCCAACACAGCCTCCGAGGTGGAGGAGGAGGAGGTCCAAGCTGACCTCCACCAGCCCCGTGCCAAGCCCCAGAAAGGCGAGGGCGAGCTGGGGGAAGATGTGGACTGTTTCCCCTTCCTTTCTCAGGGCCTGGAGGAGAAGGAGGCTGAGAGGGAGAGACCCACCCATCTAGACCTGACGGTGGGGTCAGAGGTCATGGCCCCGTCCTACATGGTGACTACCGGGACAGGGGACCGGGCCGGGGAGAGGCTCGCTGGGGGTAACGTCGTTCACGTTGACACGCCCATGTGTGACTCTGTGACCTCTGACCTTCTGCCTAGCACCAGCTCTTCAGAATGGGAGGAGCAGATACACCTTGTCTGATTGGTGGAAAAAAAATATTAAGTGGGGATGGAGGAGATACACCTGGTCTGATTTATGATTGGAGGAAAATTCCGAGTTGGTGGAGCAAATCCACCTGTTTATGACTCTGATTGGAGGAAACATATGAGATGGGAGGAGCAAAGTCTCCTGGTCTGATAGAAGACAGAAGCCTTCAGAGAGGTCAAACCACTGACATGCAGAGAGAGAGAGAGAGAGGACCAATCCTGACTGAGAGGGGACATTACCAAGTAGCCAGTGATGGTGTTGGGGGGGAATTTAATCCTGACTTGATTGTAGTGTTAGGAGGAGATATATTATGATCTCTTTCTAGTGTTTACAAGTACACATCAAACACTTGATAGCTGGTCTATACTGGCATGAGATGCCCCCCCCTCGGGTGAACGACGGACGGAGGACTGGATGGACTCCTCAGAAGCGAGATGGAAGGTGTTTGACTGGGTGTTGTTGGTATTATATTACCCACAATGGGATATTTGCTGAGAAAAAGAATGACGATCAAGTTGCTTCTCTCAGATGATCTGTTTTAGATTACAACGTGAGGTGATTATACTGCATTATTATAGTGAATACAGTTTTTGATCTAGTATTTTTTTGTTTGTTGATATTGATGATCATATTCTTAAATGTTTTCCGCTGAAATATACTGTATTGTGTTTGGACTTGGTTCTGAGGGAGGCTTTAGTAGGCTGTACAGGAGAGTTCTGAGGGAGGCTGTACAGGAGAGTTCTGAGGGAGGCTGTACAGGAGAGTTCTGAGGGAGGCTGTAATCAGCTGTACAGGAGAGTTTTGAGGGAGGCTGTACAGGAGAGTTCAGAGGGAGGCTGTAATCAGCTGTACAGGAGAGTTCTGAGGGAGGCTGTAGTAGGCTGTACAGGAGAGTTCTGAGGGAGGCTGTAGTAGGCTGTACAGGAGAGTTCTGGGGGAGGCTGTAGTATGCTGTACAGGAGAGTTCTGAGGGAGGCTGTAGTAGGCTGTACAGGAGAGTTCTGAGGGAGGCTGTAGTAGGCTGTACAGGAGAGTTCTGAGGGAGGCTGTAGTATGCTGTACAGGAGAGTTCTGAGGGAGGCTGTAATCAGCTGTACAGGAGAGTTCTGAGGGAGGCTGTAATCAGCTGTACAGGAGAGTTCTGAGGGAGGCTGTAATCAGCTGTACAGGAGAGTTCTGGGGGAGGCTGTAATCAGCTGTACAGGAGAGTTCTGAGGGAGGCTGTAATCAGCTGTACAGGAGAGTTCTGGGGGAGGCTGTAATCAGCTGTACAGGAGAGTTCTGAGGGAGGCTGTAATCAGCTGTACAGGAGCGTTCTGGGGGAGGCTGTAATCAGCTGTACAGGAGAGTTCTGAGGGAGGTTATAATCAGCTGTACAGGAGAGTTCTGAGGGAGGTTATAATCAGCTGTACAGGAGAGTTCTGAGGGAGGCTGTAATCAGCTGTACAGGAGAGTTCTGAGGGAGGTTATAATCAGCTGTACAGGAGAGTTCTGAGGGAGGTTATAATCAGCTGTACAGGAGAGTTCTGAGGGAGGCTGTAATCAGCTGTACAGGAGAACAAATGCTGTGCTGCCTGCTTCTAGTAGTGTTGTTATCCCAATATAACAGTGTACAGTCTGACTCAGCAGAAAAACCTAGCTCTCAGTCCCGTCCAGATCTGCCTAATGTTTCTGTAAATTGTTAGGTGTAAAACACTGGCTAACAAAAGCACAGTTTGTAATCACTAAGTGGACTCCAAAAACAAATTGTGCCTGCTTAGATCTATTCCATGTTGTTGTACTGAACCCATTAGAAGACTGTCTGACTGACAGCCTGATGTATGTCAAGTATTCATGAAGATGGATGAGGCTAGAAGACTGTCTTCGTGAAGATGGACGAGGCTAGAACCCATTAGAAGACAGTCTGACTGACAGCCTGATGTATGTCAAGTATTCATGAAAATGGACGAGGCTAGAACCCATTAGAAGACTGTATTCATGAAGATGGACGAGGCCAGAACCCATTAGAAGACAGTCTTCATGAAGATGGACGAGGCTAGAACCCATTAGAAGACTGTCTTCGTGAAGATGGACGAGGCTAGAACCCATTAGAAGACTCTTTGTGAAGATGGACGAGGCTAGAACCCATTAGAAGACTGTCTTCGTGAAGATGGACGAGGCCAGTAGCCCTGATGGGACAATAGAGAGGAACAATCTCCTGCTGTTCACTCCAATAGGAAAACAACAGTAGTTAAGAGGAGAATTGTAATCAGATACGTTGTTCATGTTTTTTTACCTAATAATGATGTCACTGGTTCATTCTGAACTATTATAAGGGCTGCTTTCTCAGACGACCCCTTGGTCCTGGACTGAACATCACTTTCAATGGAGAATGTCCATTCAACCACTGCTCTCTTAGCCCAGAACTAGGTGTAGGCCGAATGAGGAAACCGGCCCGTTTTTATAAAGATATATAAATAAACCTGTTACGAAAGTGTTAAGCCTTGTTGGGACTCGGCAACTACAGTAGAGGGGTTCAATGGGTCGTAAAAAAAAATGTTCTGTGGGTCGCAATGGGTCGTAAAAAAAAATTCTCTACGCAATTCATTACAGTGCCTTTATGTCAATCTTTTTAAATGTATTGCCACATTTTACAGAGGTCTTACAGTAAGTGATCGTGTGTAGCTACACTATATATATACAAAAGTATGTGGACACTCCCTTCAAATGAGTGGATTCGGCTATTTCAGCCACATCTGTTGCCGACAGGTGTATAAAATTGAGCACGCCGCCATGCAATCTCCATAGACAAAACACTGGTAGTAGAATCGCCTTAGCGACGAGCTCGTTGACGTTCAACGTGGCACCGTCCTAGGATGCCACCTTTCCAACAAGTCAGTTTGTCAAATTTCTGCCCTGCTAGAGCTGCCCCCCCCCGGTCAACTGTAAGTTCTGTTATTGTGAAGTGGAAATGTCTAGGAGCAACAACGGCTCAGCCGCTAAGTGGTAGGCCACATTAGCTCACAGAACGGGACCACCCGAGTGCTGAAGCGCTTGGCACGTAACAATCGTCTGACCTCGGTTGCAACACTCACTACCGAGTTTCAAACTGCCTCTGGTAAGCAACGTCCGCACAAGAACTGTTCGTTGGGAGCTTCATGAAATGGGTTTCCGTGGCCTAGCAGCCGCACACAAGCCTAAGATCACCATCCGCAATGCCAAGCGTCGGCTGGAGTGGTGTAAAGCTCACCACCATTGGATTCTGGAGCAGTGGAAACGTGTTCTCTGGGGTGATGAATCACGCTTCACCATTTGGCAGTCCAACGGACTAATCTCGGTTTGGCGGATGCCAGGAGAACGCTACCTGCCAAATTTGCATAGTGCCAACTGTAAAAGTTTGGTGGATGAGGAATAATGGTCTGGGGCTGTTTTTCATGGTTCGGGCCCCTTAGTTCCAGTGAAGGGAAATCTTAATGCTACAGCATACAATGACATTCTAGATGATTCTCTGCTTCCAACTTTGAGACAAATGTTTCGGGAAGGCCCTTTCCTATTTCAGCATGACAATGCCCCCGTTCACAAAGCGAGGTCCATACGGAAATGGTTTGTCGAGATCAGTGTAGAAGAACTTGACTGGCCTGCACAGAGCCCTGACCTCAACCCTATCGAACACCTTTGGGATGAATTGGAACGCAGACTGCGAGCCAGGAGGCCTAATCGCCCAACATCAATGCGCCGACCTCACTAATACTCTTGTGACTGAATGGAAGAAAGTCCCCTCAGTAATGTTCCAACCTCTAGTGGAAAGCCTTCCCAGAAGAGAGGAGGCTGTTATAGCAGCAAAGGGGTGGACCAACTCCATATTTAATACCCATGTTTTTTGGAATGAGATGTTGGACGTGCAGGTGTCCACATACTTTTGGTCATGTAATGTACAAACTACAAACACACGATATAGAAATTCCACTCACAACACTAACACGTGTCCAAACCTGATACTTTTTTTAAAAGACGTTTTTATAATTGTAGCCTCTCTTTAGTGTGGTATCAAGTTTTTTCCCAGAGTGTTGTATTTATATCATGTTTTATAAATGACACCTCTGATTTTGACCTGATGATATTAAACACTGTTTTACTGGTTTGTTAGTTATTTCGTTGCGGATGGGCTTTGGTGGGTTGTTCTTGGATGGACAGACATACCTGTGGGTTCGATAACGGATCTACAAGTTGATGACGAGTGTTTGACTTTTGGGGTGAAAGGTATTTATAAAATGTATCCTGGAGCAGAAAACACAATGCAGGACAGTGGGGAAAAAACTGACGTCTTTATTTAAATTGGAAGTTTCTTATTACGATTTGAAAATGGATATCGAGATATTCTGAATAACTAATTTTGAAAGAAAAAAACAAGTTGTATTGATTTGTTGCCTATATAAAGTATTAATGAATTATAAATGATATTGAGATTTTTTTCACATTTTGGAATTGATCTTTAGCCAAACCTAGTGTGATTTGTATCTGAAGTAATTGATCTTTAGCCAAACCTAGTGTGATTTGTATCTGAAGTAATTGATCTTTAGCCAAACCTAGTGTGATTTGTATCTGAAGTAATTGATCTTTAGCCAAACCTAGTGTGATTTGTATCTGAAGTAATTGATCTTTAGCCAAACCTAGTGTGATTTGTATCTGAAGTAATTGATCTTTAGCCAAACCTAGTGTGATTTGTATCTGAAGTAATTGATCTTTAGCCAAACCTAGTGTGATTTGTATCTGAAGTATTTGTACAGTGACTATTGAAACAACCGCTGAAGAAACGTATTGCATTGAAACGTGTCTTGCAAACGTCAAGCTGTGAGTGCCGTACACGAAGCTGGTGAACTTGTGGGACTTCAGTCATGTAAATTGATTTGTCCTTGATGTAACTGTTTCAGCTGTGCATGAAATGAGTAAAACATAAAATTACATTTGGATTTTCTTGGCATTTTACTTTAAAAAAATATATATACAATTTTAAAAAATGGCAAATGTTGTTGAAAGCCGTTAAATTTTTATTATAAAGCAACTAATCCTTGAAATACAATTTGCACTTTCATAGTCTATACCTTATACATTCCCTCTTGAAATGAAAAACATACTGTTTTGATGTGTGGCCAATAAACAGTGAATTTTACTACTGGGTGGAATGTTTTTGTTTTTTCAATACAAAAACATAACAATCTATATCTGATCATTGGATCATTGGAGGACCTCCCTGGTCTTTGTGGTTGAATCTGTGTTTAAAATTCACTGCTTGACTGAGGGACCTTTACAGATAATTGTATGTGTGGGTTACAGGTAGTAATTCAAAAATCCTGTTACACACTATTATTGCACACAGAGTCCATGCAACTTAAGTGACTTGTTAAGCTTATTTTCACTACTGAACTTAGGCTTGCCATAACAAGGGGGTTGAGATCCTTGATAAAAACCTGCACCAGAGCACTCAGGACCTCAGACTGGGGCGAAGGTTCACCTTCCATCAGGACAACGACCCTAAGCACACAGCCAAGACAACGCAGGAGTGGCTTCGGGACAAGTCTCTGAATGTCCTTGAGTGGCCCAGCCAGAGCCTGGACTTGAACCCGATCGAACATCTCTGGAGAGAACTGAAAATAGCTGAACAGCGAAGCTCCCCATCCAACCTGACAGAGCTTTGAGGATCTGCAGAGAAGAATGCGTGCCAAGCTTGTAGCGTCGTACCGAAGATGCCTCGAGGCTGTAAACCAAAGGTGCTTCAACAAAATAATGAATTAAAGGGACTGAATACTTATGCAAATGGTTATTATTCCGGTTTTTTTTATAAACTTGCTAAAATTTCTAAAAATCTGTTTTTGCTTTGTCATTATGAGGTATTGTGTGTGTATATTCATGAAAAAACGAACAATTGAATCCATTTTTGAATAAGTCTGTAACATAACAAAATGTGGAGAAAGTCAAAAGGTCTGAGTACTTTCCGAATGCCCTTTATGTGGCACATCGGTCAATGTTTTGGTCCTTAAATTAAACTGGTATCATTTTTTTTATTCGTCACAATTTTCTTTAACCAATGTTGGTCTTTAATGCAGGGCTGACAGACAAGTTCCTTTAACCAATGTTGGTCTTTAATGCAGGGCTGACAGACAAGTTTCTTTAACCAATGTTGGTCTTTAATGCAGGGCTGACAGACAAGTTCATTTAACCAATGTTGGTCTTTAATGCATGGCTGACAGACAAGTTCCTTTAACCAATGTTGGTCTTTAATGCATGGCTGACAGACAAGTTCCTTTAACCAATGTTGGTCTTTAATGCATGGCTGACAGACAAGTTCCTTTAACCAATGTTGGTCTTTAATGCATGGCTGACAGACAAGTTTCTTTAACCAATGTTGGTCTTTAATGCAGGGCTGACAGACAAGTTCATTTAACCAATGTTGGTCTTTAATGCAGGGCTGACAGACAAGTTCCTTTAACCAATGTTGGTCTTTAATGCAGGGCTGACAGACAAGTTCCTTTAACCAATGTTGGTCTTTAATGCATGGCTGACAGACAAGTTTCTTTAACCAATGTTGGTCTTTAATGCAGGGCTGACAGACAAGTTCATTTAACCAATGTTGGTCTTTAATGCAGGGCTGACAGACAAGTTCATTTAACCAATGTTGGTCTTTAATGCAGGGCTGACAGACAAGTTTCTTTAACCAATGTTGGTCTTTAATGCATGGCTGACAGACAAGTTTCTTTAACCAATGTTGGTCTTTAATGCATGGCTGACAGACAAGTTTCTTTAACCAATGTTGGTCTTTAATGCATGGCTGACAGACAAGTTTCTTGCCTTTTCCCCCTTCCACTTGCCTTTTCCATTTTTTTGTGATAATGCTGCAATTAGTTGGTTGTAATTTTGGGTAGAGCAGACATTTCCAATGCGTGTGTGACATAACTCCAGCATTCTTATTAATGATATCATTTACAAAGATTATACTGTTTTTTTAAATGTATTTCCAAAGATATACGAATTGACTAAAAAAATATATATTTGAATTTAAATATAATATTTGTTCTATCTTTTCTGGAGGATTAAACTGAAATTACAACTAACTTCATGAGGCTCTGGAGGGACCCAAATTGTGCATTTAAAAGAAAACATGAATCGTTCAATGACACCTTTGTTTCTAAGCCCTGGATTTCTAGCCCCTTGATCTTATTGTTGGATCTGATTTTAATTGCTAACATTTTGATGGCCATAATAAATATATATGCCGATAGTGGACAACCTTGTTTTTCTCCTCTTGACAGTTGAATACTTTCTGAGAAGTAGCCAATATTGACTATTTTACACCTGGGGTGTGACTGACTATACATAACTTTAACCTATTGTGTAAGAGATTCTCCTAAATTGAAATATTCCAGGCATTTATATATAAACTCCAGTCGTACTTTATCAAAAGGCTTTTCAAAATCGGCTATGAATACCAGGCCTGGTTTCCCAGATTTTTCATAATGTTTTATTGTTTCCAGTACTTGTCTTATATTATCTCCAATGTATCGTCCATGTAAAAACCCCTGTCTGATTAGGATGAAAAATATCAGACAATACCTTTTTAAATGTTCCTTTCTATTTTATATTTAATCAGTAAATATTTAAAAAATAAAAACACAGTTCCACTTTGACATTATTGGGTATTGTGTGTAGGCCAGTGACATTAAATGACAATTGATCAATTTTAAATTCAGACTAGCACAACAAAATGTGGAAAAAGTCACAGGGTGTGAATTCTTTCTGAAGGTATTAAGTTGCATAACATGGAATGTCAATGGGGGAAATGTATACATCAAAGGATACGAAACATGGAAGTGCTTTCTGATGCCGATCCACTGTTGGAGCTCGGAACACAAGCATTTCTATTGGGGCTAGGAACACAAGCATTTATATTGGGGCTAGGAACACAAGCATTTCTGTTGGGGCTAGGAACACAAGCATTTATATTGGAGCTAGGAACACAAGCATTTCTATTGGAGCTAGGAACACAAGCATTTATATTGGAGCTAGGAACACAAGCATTTATATTGGGGCTCGGAACACAAGCATTTATATTGGGGCTCGGAACACAAGCATTTATATTGGGGCTCGGAACACAAGCATTTATATTGGGGCTAGGAACACAAGCATTTATATTGGAGCTAGGAACACAAGCATTTATATTGGAGCTAGGAACACAAGCATTTATATTGGAGCTAGGAACACAAGCATTTCTGTTGGGGCGAGGAACACAAGCATTTCTATTGGAGCTAGGAACACAAGCATTTCTGTTGGGGCTAGGAACACAAACATTTCTGTTGGGGCTAGGAACACAAGCATTTCTGTTGGGGCGAGGAACACAAGCATTTCTATTGGAGCTAGGAACACAAGCATTTCTATTGGAGCTAGGAACACAAGCATTTATATTGGAGCTAGGAACACAAGCATTTATATTGGGGCTCGGAACACAAGCATTTATATTGGGGCTCGGAACACAAGCATTTATATTGGGGCTCGGAACACAAGCATTTATATTGGGGCTAGGAACACAAGCATTTATATTGGAGCTAGGAACACAAGCATTTATATTGGAGCTAGGAACACAAGCATTTATATTGGAGCTAGGAACACAAGCATTTCTGTTGGGGCGAGGAACACAAGCATTTCTATTGGAGCTAGGAACACAAGCATTTCTGTTGGGGCTAGGAACACAAACATTTCTGTTGGGGCTAGGAACACAAGCATTTCTGTTGGGGCGAGGAACACAAGCATTTCTATTGGAGCTAGGAACACAAGCGTTTATATTGGAGCGAGGAACACAAGCATTTATATTGGGGCTAGGAACACAAGCATTTCTGTTGGAGCGAGGAACACAAGCATTTATATTGGGGCTAGGAACACAAGCATTTCTGTTGGAGCTAGGAACACAAGCATTTATATTGGGGCTAGGAACACAAGCATTTCTGTTGGAGCGAGGAACACAAGCATTTATATTGGGGCTAGGAACACAAGCATTTCTGTTGGAGCTAGGAACACAAGCATTTATATTGGGGCTAGGAACACAAGCATTTCTGTTGGAGCGAGGAACACAAGCATTTATATTGGGGCTAGGAACACAAGCATTTCTGTTGGAGCGAGGAACACAAGCATTTATGTTGGGGCTAGGAACACAAGCATTTCTGTTGGAGCGAGGAACACAAGCATTTCTGTTGGGGCTAGGAACACAAGCATTTCTATTGGAGCTAGGAACACAAGCATTTATATTGGGGCTAGGAACACAAGCATTTCTATTGGAGCTAGGAACACAAGCATTTATATTGGAGCTAGGAACACAAGCATTTATATTGGATCTAGGAACACAAGCGTTTCTGTTGGGGCTAGGAACAAAATCATTTCGCTAAACCCTCAATAACATCTGCTAAATACGTGTATGTGACCAATACATTTGGTTTAATTTCATTTTTAAAAAGGCATTTTCCTAATTCCTATTCCACGCTCGTCCCTCAACTACATCAGGGCAGGTGGCTTGTTGCGCTATCTGACGTGAAAACAGCGTATTAAGTTAACGGCTGAGTCCAATGAGTGCCAGGAGCATGGTGAACAGAGAGATGATGTCCAGGTACAGGTTGAGAGCAGCAAAGATGTACTCCTCTGGTGAAATGCTGTATTTGTGGTTCCCGCCCAGTATGAGCTGAGTGTCCATCACCAGGTACTGGAGAGAGAGAGATATATATATATACACACATATACAGTGCCTTGCGAAAGTATTCGGCCCCCTTGAACTTTGCGACCTTTTGCCACATTTCAGGCTTCAAACATAAAGATATAAAACTGTATTTTTGTGTGAAGAATCAACAACAAGTGGGACACAATCATGAAGTGGTACGACATTTATTGGATATTTCAAACTTTTTTAACAAATCAAAAACTGAAAAATTGGGCGTGCAAAATTATTCAGCCCCTTTACTTTCAGTGCAGCAAACTCTCTCCAGAAGTTCAGTGAGGATCTCTGAATGATCCAATGTTGACCTAAATGACTAATGATGATAAATACAATCCACCTGTGTGTAATCAAGTCTCCGTATAAATGCACCTGCTCTGTGATAGTCTCAGAGGTCCGTTAAAAGCGCAGAGAGCATCATGAAGAACAAGGAACACACCAGGCAGGTCCGAGATACTGTTGTGAAGAAGTTTAAAGCCGGATTTGGATACAAAAGATTTCCCAAGCTTTAAACATCCCAAGGAGCACTGTGCAAGCGATAATATTGAAATGGAAGGAGTATCAGACCACTGCAAATCTACCAAGACCTGGCCGTCCCTCTAAACTTTCAGCTCATACAAGGAGAAGACTGATCAAAGATGCAGCCAAGAGGCCCATGATCACTCTGGATGAACTGCAGAGATCTACAGCTGAGGTGGGAGACTCTGTCCATAGGACAACAATCAGTCGTATATTGCACAAATCTGGCCTTTATGGAAGAGTGGCAAGAAGAAAGCCATTTCTTAAAGATATCCATAAAAAGTGTCGTTTAAAGTTTGCCACAAAGAACTGGAAAGAACTGAAAACTGCTGTTCACAAATGCTCTCCATCCAACCTCACTGAGCTCGAGCTGTTTTGCAAGGAGGAATGGGAAAACATTTCAGTCTCTCGATGTGCAAAACTGATAGACATACCCCAAGCGACTTACTGCTGTAATCGCAGCAAAAGGTGGCGCTACAAAGTATTAACTTAAGGGGGCTGAATAATTTTGCACGCCCAATTTTTCAGTTTTTGATTTGTTAAAAAAGTTTGAAATATCCAATAAATGTCGTTCCACTTCATGATTGTGTCCCACTTGTTGTTGATTCTTCACAAAAAAAATACAGTTTTATATCTTTGTTTGAAGCCTGAAATGTGGCAAAAGGTCGCAAAGTTCAAGGGGGCCGAATACTTTCGCAAGGCACTGTACACCATAATTTGCAAATAAATTAATTAAAAATCCTACAATGTGATTTTCTGGATTTTTTTTCTCATTTTGTCTGTCATAGTTGAAGTGTACCTATGATAAAAATTACAGGCCTCTCTCATCTTTTTAAGTGGGAGAACTTGCACAATTTGTGGCTGACTAAATACTTTTTTGCCCCACTGTATATATATATATTTATATATATACACACATATACACGAATCAGTTGTTATATTACGACCAAAAAATACATATTACTGTGTAGGTTGTTTCTGACTGCTTACAGAATGAGTCATACACAGCCTTTTTTCATTTTAAAAACCCCCACATGGGCGACCATTCCTAAGCTTCTTAAAGATTGTGTATAAAGGACTACATTTTTATTGAGATGTCAGTGAACGTGTATTGCTTGGTGGTATGAAGGTGCCTGAAAGGACTAGCTTTCTTAACAACCCTAGCCAATGAAAGGACTAGCTTTCTTAACAACCCTAGCCAATGAAAGGACTAGCTTTCTTAACAACCCTAGCCAATGAAAGGACTAGCTAGAGGAAGAATGTTACTTACCAAAGAAAATAACAAGGTTCCCAGGCAAGCGTACACAATGTACACATACTATGGATTAAAAACACAAGACTAAGTTAGTTCCTGAACAAGTGTATTTCTAAAACTGAAACATGGTTAATGTTCTTTAATCTCCATTACAAGTACACAAGATAAAATACTGTTTTAAAAAGGGGCAATCTGCGATGGGTACATCCATTTTCGGGCCAGTCAATGCATCCATAGCCTATGAATTTGAGCGTGGTTACATTTGTCCAGACACATTCTTCAGCTGTTTACCAAAATAGTGGCGTGGAAGACATTGTTACTGTTTAAATAGCAGATTGCCCCTTTTTAAATATTTTGTACATACTGGTATACCTGTGAAATGACTGTTGACTTACCTGGGATCGCATGATTCCACACAACAATGCAAAGGATATGAGAGTCCAACAGAACACCCACAAGCCCCCACTGGCTAAGGTGAAGTCCCACTATAACAGAAATGAGGAAAGATGGTACACTGCTAGTAAGCTACATTTAGCAGACACTCTTAATCAGAGCCACTTAGTCAGTGCATTTAACTAAGATGCACTAAAAATAATCTGTCTTTTATCCAAATCTCATCATATAACTCACTCTGTCCACTTCATCAGCAAACTGTCGAAATCATGAACTGTCTAAATCACGAACGGTCGAAATCACAAACTGTCTAAATCACAAACTGTCTAAATCACTAACTGTCGAAATCACAAACTGTCGAAATCACAAACTGTCTAAATCACAAACTGTCGAAATCACGAACTGTCGAACTGTCAAAATCACGAACTGTCTAAATCACAAACTGTCTAAATCACTAACTGTCGAAATCACTAACTGTCGAAATCACGAACTGTCAAAATCACGAACTGTCGAAATCACGAACTGTCGAAATCACGAACTGTCGAAATCACGAACTGTCGAAATCATGAACTGTCGAAATCATGCTCAAAACCAGCTTGGGATAGTTTGCTGTATCACTGCAACAGTTTTTGTGACAAAATCATGGTAGAGTTGAAAATGCAGGAAACCATTTAACTTAGATCGTTTTGTCTGGTACATGGAAACCATTTAACTTAGATCGTTTTGTCTGGTACATGGAAACCATTTAACTTAGATCGTTTTGTCTGGTACATGGAAACCCATTTAACTTAGATCGTTTTGTCTGGTACATGGAAACCATTTAACTTAGATCGTTTTGTCTGGTACATGGAAACCATTTAACTTAGATCGTTTTGTCTGGTACATGGAAACCCATTTAACTTAGATCGTTTTGTCTGGTACATGGAAACCATTTAACTTAGATCGTTTTGTCTGGTACGTGGAAACTTAACCGCAAAACTTTTTCTAATGTGCCATACCTCATCACACTCAGCCTGCAATTGCATTTCCTTGAATCCTCGCATCCTCTCTCCTCGCCTCCTTCTCAAAACCCATTGGATGAAAAGGTCAGAGCTCCCTCCCTTCTGACCTTTTCATCCAATGGGTTTTGAGAAGGAGGAACCTCAGGACCTTGTCATCCAATAGGTTTTGAGAAGGAGGAACCTCAGGACCTTGTCATCCTTTAGGTTTTGAGAAGGAGGAACCTCAGGACCTTGTCATCCAATAGGTTTTGAGAAGGAGGAACCTCAGGACCTTGTCATCCTATAGGTTTTGAGAAAGGAGGAACCTCAGGACCTTGTCCTCCAATAGGTTTTGAGAAGGAGGAACCTCAGGACCTTGTCATCCTATAGGTTTTGAGAAGAAGGAACCTCAGGACCTTGTCATCTTATAGGTTTTGAGAAGGAGGCGAGTAGAGAAGATGTGACGAATCAAAGAAATGCTATTGAGATTCTCCCCATTTTGAAGTAGTAATTTTGAATTCCATGCAGGTCATCAGGAGGCGTCAGCCAATGATTTAAACTCATCAGCAAACATTCCATAACTGCAGGTGGCAGTAAATCACCAACCTGGCTTTTTCCTGTTCAGCCTGTACACACTGCAGCACAGTAGATGGTGGTATGCAGTGCGTTATTATTTCTTCATAGATTACCAGTACACTCACAAGTTGAAGGAGAGGAAATGGACTACTTTAAAAATGGAAGACAGCCACTAAGGGCGCTGCCCGTGCTTTCACAGAACACGGTCATTTACAAGGATTTCAGGTGTGCCGTCTTTCTACATCTATGGAGAGAGGACGTACTCTGGACTGCATGGCGAAGACACTCAGAGCCAGGGAGACCAGTGCGGTGGCGCCCACAGCCCACATAACAGCTTCCGCCTCATAGAACCTGCAACACAAACCAAACTCTCGTCTATCACTGAAATAGGGTTGCAACGTTTCTGTAACGTTTCCACCAAATTCCCAGAAGTCCTGGTTGGACGATGCCCCCGGAATTGGGAGGGAATAAGAATGAAAGCAGGAATTCTCCAACCATGATTTCTGGAAAACTTGACATTTTTGGGAAAGTTACCGAAGTTTTTCAACATTACACTGAAATATTACTAGATCTATTAGTCAGGCATCCCTACAAACCTCAATGGAGGAATGGTTTAGACATAAGCTCATACTGCCAACCTCCATGGAGGAATGGTTTAGACAGAAGCTCATACTGCCAACCCGCTGTGTGCATGACTAACATGCTGAATGGTAAAGGATTTAGTCTATCCATCAGAGAGCAAGTACATCAGGGTCCCTCCAGAGGCATACAGTACTCACACAGTCACAGAGCCCAGCAGTAGACCTTCTGCAGTGGTCTACACAGAAAAATAACACAAAGGTCAGACAATACAACCAATGTGTGAAACGTTTATTGATGCCTTCTTGGAATCGATACTTACAAACAGTCCCAAGGCCAGGAAATTGAGCGGGACCTTCCGACGTATATTGGCACAACAGGACAAGGAAATTATGATGACAATCACCACTGCTCTGTTCAGGAAACAATGTTACAATATATTAATACAATATGGTACAATCACAGCGCTCAATATAAAGGTATTCGTGTGTGGGGTTCATTTGTCCATTGTTTAGATGTCAGGGCCTGTGTTCATAAAGTGACTCAGAGTAGGAGTGCTGATTTGGCATCAGGTCCAATGTCCATGTCATGGCATTTAATATGATTTGTGAGAGACAATTTACCTGATATATTTTATATTAATTGTTAACCATTAATATTTAACTAATAGTAAGACATGTCTGTCCTGCTAGTGTCTCTGTTTTTAATGGTATCCACTCTAGCTTCCTGCAGCTAATCTGGGCGTATGGTCACTAGAGATGGCTTGAGCTGACAAAATGAGTTAAAAACCTGCATTACATAGACAAGAATGTGTTTTACTAGAGATAGCTTAGGAGCAGAACAATCCCTCACTGTCTCAAAATCATCCTTCCATCTGGGAAACTAAGCCAGGGTGGGGTTAAGACAACAACCCTGTGCAGATAACGACCGGATGAACCCAGAGTGGATTATGATGCTCCTTGGTCTGCATGGGAGGGGTTGAACCAACCATGACTAAGCATTCTTAGTGTCAGTCGTATGAAGAACTCTGCGTTTGTGTAAAAGTTAGGTTACTCGGTTCAACACTCAATTGTGTTTGGTCGACCAGCCTCATTATTGCAATGACAAAGTTCTCTCATTCGATTAGAATATTCCACGACATGATTTAAAAGACCCAATCAGATCCTAGATCAGCACTCCTGCTGTGCGAAGGTTTCTGAATACTGGCCCAGGAGTAAAAGCAGAGAGATTCTGTAGGATTCAGTGGCCGTCGTGACATTTACTTACATCATGCAGGAAGAAAACCAGTAGGTCTTCATAGACCAGAGCCTCAGAGCCTCCCTACGATTACAGAAGACAACTCATCTCTTTGTTTTATACACTTCTTGTAGGTACATTATAAAACTGTGGTATTGTGCAGTTAAAAAATATAACATTGGAATCTAATGGGGGAAACTGCTTTCAACACTTCAACGTGTTGGGACAACTGCAAGTGTTGAAATCTTAAAGTGTTGAAGTCTTAAAGTGTTGAAGTGTTTAGGTGTTGAAGTTTTAATGTCGGGTAACACTTAAAAGTGTTGAAGTGTTAAAATGTTAATGTTAAGTAACACACAGTGTTGAAGTGTTTAAGTTGGGTAACACTCAAAGTGTTGAAGTCTTAAAGTGTTGAAGTTTTAAAGTGTTGAAGTCTTAAAGTGTTGAAGTCTTAAAGTGTTGAAGTTTTAAAGTGTTGAAGTCTTAAAGTTGGGTAAAGTGTTGAAGTCTTAAAGTGTTGAAGTCTTAAAGTGTTGAAGTTTTAAAGTGTTGAAGTCTTAAAGTGTTGAAGTGTTAAAGTGTTGATGTCTTAAAGTGTTGAAGTCTTAAAGTGTTGAAGTCTTAAAGTGTTGAAGTTTTAAAGTTGGGTAAAGTGTTGAAGTCTTAAAAGTGTTGAAGTTTTATAGTTGGGTAACACTCAAAGTGTTGAAGTCTTAAAGTGTTGAAGTCTTAAAGTGTTAAAGTCTTAAAGTGTTGAAGTCTTAAAGTGTTGAAGTTTTAAAGTTGGGTAACACTCAAAGTGTTGAAGTCTTAAAGTGTTGAAGTCTTAAAGTGTTGAAGTTTTAAAGTGTTGAAGTCTTAAAGTGTTGAAGTTTTAAAGTGTTGAAGTTTTAAAGTGTTGAAGTCTTAAAGTGTTGAAGTCTTAAAGTGTTGAAGTTTTAAAGTTGGGTAACACTCAAAGTGTTGACGTTTTAAAGTTGGGTAACACTTAAAAGTGCCTCACCAATACAGAAAGGCACAGATGATCCCAAAGGTGACTAGAAGCTGAATCATCAGAGTCAGGTACACCTTCTTTATAAAGCCTGTGGAAACATCACTTAACAGTCACCAGATGTTTATAGTTGGCCCACTGAGTCAGGTATACCTTAACCAGGTGTTTACAGTGGGCCCACTGAGTCAGGTATACCTTAACCAGGTGTTTACAGTGGGCCCACTGAGTCAGGTATACCTTAACCAGGTGTTTACAGTGGGCCCACTGAGTCAGGTATACCTTAACCAGGTGTTTACAGTGGGCCCACTGAGTCAGGTATACCTTAACCAGGTGTTTACAGTGGGCCCACTGAGTCAGGTATACATTAAGCAGGTGTTTACAGTGGGCCCACTGAGTCAGGTATACCTTAACCAGGTGTTTAAAGTGGGCCCACTGAGTCAGGTATACATTAAGCAGGTGTTTACAGTGGGCCCACTGAGTCAGGTATACCTTAACCAGGTGTTTACAGTGGGCCCACTGAGTCAGGTATACCTTAACCAGGTGTTTACAGTGGGCCCACTGAGTCAGGTATACCTTAACCAGGTGTTTACAGTGGGCCCACTGAGTCAGGTATACATTAAGCAGGTGTTTACAGTGGGCCCACTGAGTCAGGTATACATTAAGCAGGTGTTTACAGTGGGCCCACTGAGTCAGGTATACATTAAGCAGGTGTTTACTGGTTAACTTCAGGCCAATAAGACGGTTGCTGATCTAGGATCAGGTTTACCCTGTCCATACAATGGTATTAATTATGATCTTAAAGGGAAAACTGATCCTACATCAGCACTCCTACTAGAAGAGGATTGATGCGGGCTCCAGATCATCATGATACAAGGACACCAACCCCCCCCCCCCCCCCCCCAAAAAAAAAAAAAACCTGTGCTGAGTCTCAAATGGCCCCCTATTCCCTATGTAGTGCACTACTTTTCAACAGAACCCTATGGGCGCTGGTCAAAAGTAGGCGACTACATAGCAAAATAGGGTACCATTTCAGATGTAGGCACTGACTAACCTCTTCTTATGGCTTTGTCATCAAAGCAGCCGGTGTCCTCCAGCCCGGTGGAATAGTCAGGTGGTAGTGAAGCCGCCCATTGTTGTTGTTGGTCCTCGGGATGACCCTGACCCATGTCGTTATACTGACCCGCTGGTGAGACCACCGCTATGTTGCCAGGGCCAACGTTCAGACCGTAGTGGGGAGAACTGTAGTTCTGTTGGCCATAGGTGTTCTGTTGGCCATAGGTGTTCTGTTGGCCATAGGTGTTCTCTTGGCCATAGGTGTTCTCTTGGCCATAGGTGTTCTGTTGGCCATCGTCCTGAGAGTAGGGCGGTGGGAGTTGGACTTCACTGCTTCTTTTCGATTGATCCATGTTACCCTCCTAAAAGATTTTCGTCAGGTAATAAGTCCTAATCACTCACACACAGAGAAATATACCTGTGGCATTAACCAGGCAATAAACCTTCCTCTTCCTTTCACCGTCCTGACAGACACAAGATCCTGTCGAATACTCCGTGAAATGGAGAGAAAAGCACTAGTAATTGCAACAAAAATGGCAAACTATAAAGATACAAAAAATATTCATATTTCATCTAAAAAATACAAATATATTTATAAATAATATAGGTAAAAATCCAACTCTAAAATCCTCCCCTGTCATTGTGGAATAACCCACGACTGTCGATAGGGAATCTTTATTTAACTAAGTCAGTTAGTGACAGTACATCACACGTGTAATGTACAACAGCAGTCGGAGTAACAAATCCTTTATTAAACACATCGATTGTCTTATAATTCTACCCTCAGATCTACTCACCTCTTCCACAGCGCTCCGGTCTGTCTCTTCCTGTAACAGTCCCTCCAGGGCCAAAGTCCACCTGTAATCAGTTGGGCTGCATCCCAAACGGACATCTATTCACCCTGATCCCTATGTGGTGCACTACCATGTAGGGAATAAGTTACCGTTTTGGGGACGGAAACAGTGGTTTTCCCACAGAGACGGAACTTTGCTTTCAGCTAAATTATACATCTTTAAGGAAAAGGTTAAGGTTAGGAGTTAGTTTAAAGGGTTAAGGTTAGGAGTTAGTTTAAAAGGTTAAGGTTAGGAGTTAGTTTAAAAGGTTAAGGTTAGGGGTTAGTTTAAAGGGTTAAGGTTAGGAGTTAGTTTAAAGGGTTAAGGTTAGGAGTTAGTTTAAAGGGTTTAGGTTAGGAGTTAGTTTAAAGGGTTAAGGTTAGGGGTTAGTTTATAGGATTAAGGTTAGGAGTTATTTTAAAGGGTTAAGGTTAGGAGTTAGTTTAAAGGGTTAAGGTTAGGAGTTAGATTAAAGGGTTAAGGTTAGGAGTTAGTTTAAAGGGTTAAGGTTAGGGGTTAGTTTATAGGATTAAGGTTAGGGGTTAGTTTAAAGGGTTAAGGTTAGGAGTTAGTTTAAAGGGTTAAGGTTAGGAGTTAGTTTAAAGGGTTAAGGTTAGGGGTTAGATTAAAAGGTTAAGGTTAGGAGTTAGTTTAAAGGGTTAAGGTTAGGGGTTAGTTTAAAGGGTTAAGGTTATGAGTTAGTTTAAAGGGTTAAGGTTAGGTTAGGAGTTAGTTTAAAAGGTTAAGGTTAGGAGTTAGTTTAAAGGGTTAAGGTTAGGAGTTAGTTTAAAGGGTTAAGGTTAGGAGTTAGTTTAAAGGGTTAAGGTTAGGAGTTAGTTTAAAGGGTTAAGGTTAGGTTAGGAGTTAGTTTAAAAGGTTAAGGTTAGGAGTTAGTTTAAAGGGTTAAGGTTAGGAGTTAGTTTAAAGGGTTAAGGTTAGGAGTTAGTTTAAAGGGTTAAGGTTAGGAGTTAGTTTATAGGGTTAAGGTTAGGAGTTAGTTTAAAGGGTTAAGGTTAGCAGTTAGTTTAAAGGGTTAAGGTTAGGAGTTAGTTTATAGGGTTGAGGTTAGGTTAGGAGTTAGTTTAAAAGGTTAAGGTTAGGGGTTAGTTTAAAGGGTTAAGGTTAGGAGTTAGTTTAAAGGGTTAAGGTTAGGAGTTAGTTTAAAGGGTTAAGGTTGGGAGTTAGTTTATAGGGTTAAGGTTAGGGGTTAGTAAGGTTAGGAGTTAGTTTAAAGGGTTAAGGTTAAGGGTTAGTTTAAAAGGTTAAGGTTAGGGGTTAGTTTAAAGGGTTAAGGTTAGGGGTTAGTTTAAAGGGTTAAGGTTAGGAGTTAGTTTAAAGGGTTAAGGTTAGGAGTTAGTTTAAAGGGTTAAGGTTAGGAGTTAGTTTAAAGGGTTAAGGTTAGGAGTTAGTTCATAGGGTTAAGGTTAGGAGTTAGTTTAAAGGGTTAAGGTTAGGAGTTAGTTTAAAGGGTTAAGGTTAGGGGTTAGTTTAAAGGGTTAAGGTTAGGAGTTAGTTTAAAGGGTTAAGGTTAGGAGTTAGTTTAAAGGGTTAAGGTTAGGAGTTAGTTTAAAGGGTTAAGGTTAGGAGTTAGTTTAAAGGGTTAATGTTAGGAGTTAGTTTAAAGGGTTAAGGTTAGGAGTTAGTTTAAAGGGTTAAGGTTAGGAGTTAGTTTAAAGGGTTAAGGTTAGGAGTTAGTTTAAAGGGTTAAGGTTAGGAGTTAGTTTAAAGGGTTAATGTTAGAAGTTAGTTTAAAGGGTTAAGGTTAGGAGTTAGTTTAAAGGGTTAAGGTTAGGAGTTAGTTTAAAGGGTTAAGGTTAGGAGTTAGTTTAAAGGGTTAAGGTTAGGGGTTAGTTTAAAGGGTTAAGGTTAGGAGTTAGTTTAAAGGGTTAAGGTTAGGAGTTAGTTTAAAGGGTTAAGGTTAGGAGTTAGTTTAAAGGGTTAAGGTTAGGTTAGGGGTTAGTTTAAAGGGTTAAGGTTAGGAGTTAGTTTAAAGGGTTAAGGTTAGGTTAGGGGTTAGTTTAAAGGGTTAAGGTTAGGAGTTAGTTTAAAGGGTTAAGGTTAGGAGTTAGTTTAAAGGGTTAAGGTTAGGAGTTAGTTTAAAGGGTTAAGGTTAGGAGTTAGTTTAAAAGGTTAAGGTTAGGAGTTAGTTTAAAGGGTTAAGGTTAGGAGTTAGTTTAAAGGGTTAAGGTTAGGAGTTAGTTTAAAGGGTTAAGGTTAGGAGTTAGTTTAAAGGGTTAAGGTTAGGAGTTAGTTTAAAGGGTTAAGGTTAGGCTAGGAGTTAGTTTAAAGGGTTAAGGTTAGGAGTTAGTTTAAAAGGTTAAGGTTAGGAGTTAGTTTAAAAGGTTAAGGTTAGGAGTTAGTTTAAAGGGTTAAGGTTAGGAGTTAGTTTAAAGGGTTAAGGTTAGGAGTTATTTTAAAGGGTTAAGGTTAGGAGTTAGTTTAAAGGGTTAAGGTTAGGTTAGGAGTTAGTTTAAAGGGTTAAGGTTAGGAGTTAGTTTAAAGGGTTAAGGTTAGGAGTTAGTTTAAAGGGTTAAGGTTAGGAGTTAGTTTAAAGGGTTAAGGTTAGGAGTTAGTTTAAAGGGTTAAGGTTAGGAGTTAGTTTAAAGGGTTAAGGTTAGGAGTTAGTTTAAAGGGTTAAGGTTAGGAGTTAGTTTAAAGGGTTAAGGTTAGGTTAGGAGTTAGTTTAAAGGGTTAAGGTTAGGAGTTAGTTTAAAGGGTTAAGGTTAGGAGTTAGTTTAAAGGGTTAAGGTTAGGGGTTAGTTTAAAGGGTTAAGGTTAGGAGTTAGTTAAGGTTAGGAGTTAGTTTAAAGGGTTAAGGTTAGGAGTTAGTTTAAAGGGTTAAGGTTAGGAGTTAGTTTAAAGGTTTAAGGTTAGGGGTTAGTTTAAAGGGTTAAGGTTAGGAGTTAGTTAAGGTTAGGAGTTAGTTTAAAGGGTTAAGGTTAGGAGTTAGTTTAAAGGGTTAAGGTTAGGGGTTAGTTTAAAGGGTTAAGGTTAGGAGTTAGTTAAGGTTAGGAGTTAGTTTAAAGGGTTAAGGTTAGGAGTTAGTTTATAGGGTTAAGGTTAGAGTTAGTTTAAAGGGTTAAGGTTAGGAGTTAGTTTAAAGGGTTAAGGTTAGGAGTTAGTTTAAAATGTTAAGGTTAGGAGTTAGTTTAAAGGGTTAAGGTTAGGGGTTAGTTTAAAGGGTTAAGGTTAGGAGTTAGTTTAAAGGGTTAAGGTTAGGTTAGGAGTTAGTTTAAAGGGTTAAGTTAGGAGTTAGTTTAAAGGGTTAAGGTTAGGGGTTAGTTTAAAGGGTTAAGGTTAGGAGTTAGTTTAAAGGGTTAAGGTTAGGAGTTAGTTTAAAGGGTTAAGGTTAGGAGTTAGTTTAAAGGGTTAAGGTTAGGAGTTAGTTTAAAGGGTTAAGGTTAGGAGTTAGTTTAAAGGGTTTAGGTTAGGAGTTAGTTTAAAGGGTTAAGGTTAGGAGTTAGTTTAAAGGGTTAAGGTTAGGAGTTAGTTTAAAGGGTTAAGGTTAGGAGTTAGTTTAAAGGGTTAAGGTTAGGAGTTAGTTTAAAGGGTTAAGGTTAGGAGTTAGTTTAAAGGGTTAAGGTTAGGAGTTAGTTTAAAGGGTTAAGGTTAGGAGTTAGTTTATAGGGTTAAGGTTAGGGGTTAGTTTAAAGGGTTAAGGTTAGGGGTTAGTTTAAAGGGTTAAGGTTAGGGGTTAGTTTAAAGGGTTAAGGTTAGGAGTTAGTTTAAAGGGTTAAGGTTAGGAGTTAGTTTAAAGGGTTAAGGTTAGGAGTTAGTTTAAAGGGTTAAGGTTAGGAGTTAGTTTAAAGGGTTAAGGTTAGGAGTTAGTTTAAAGGGTTAAGGTTAGGAGTTAGTTTATAGGGTTAAGGTTAGGAGTTAGTTTAAAGGGTTAAGGTTAGGAGTTAGTTTAAAGGGTTAAGGTTAGGAGTTAGTTTAAAGGGTTAAGGTTAGGAGTTAGTTAAGGTTAGGAGTTAGTTTATAGGGTTAAGGTTAGGTTAGGAGTTAGTTTAAAGGGTTAAGGTTAGGTCAGGAGTTAGTTTAAAGGGTTAAGGTTAGGAGTTAGTTTAAAGGGTTAAGGTTAGGAGTTAGTTTAAAGGGTTAAGGTTAGGAGTTAGTTTAAAGGTTAAGGTTAGGGGTTAGTTTAAAGGGTTAAGGTTAGGAGTTAGTTTAAAGGGTTAAGGTTAGGAGTTAGTTTAAAGGGTTAAGGTTAGGAGTTAGTTTAAAAGGTTAAGGTTAGGAGTTAGTTTAAAGGGTTAAGGTTAGGAGTTAGTTTAAAGGGTTAAGGTTAGGAGTTAGTTTAAAAGGTTAAGGTTAGGAGTTAGTTTAAAGTGTTAAGGTTAGGAGTTAGTTTAAAGGGTTAAGGTTAGGAGTTAGTTTAAAGGGTTAAGGTTAGGAGTTAGTTTAAAGGGTTAAGGTTAGGAGTTAGTTTAAAGGGTTAAGGTTAGGAGTTAGTTTAAAGGGTTAAGGTTAGGAGTTAGTTTAAAAGGTTAAGGTTAGGAGTTAGTTTAAAGGGTTAAGGTTAGGAGTTAGTAAGGTTAGGGGTTAGTAAGGTTAGGGGTTAGTTTAAAGGGTTAAGGTTAGGAGTTAGTTTAAAGGGTTAAGGTTAGGAGTTAGTTTAAAGGGTTAAGGTTAGGAGTTAGTTTAAAGGGTTAAGGTTAGGAGTTAGTTTATAGGGTTAAGGTTAGGAGTTAGTTTAAAGGGTTAAGGTTAGGAGTTAGTTTAAAGGGTTAAGGTTAGGAGTTAGTTTAAAGGGTTAAGGTTAGGAGTTAGTTAAGGTTAGGAGTTAGTTTATAGGGTTAAGGTTAGGTTAGGAGTTAGTTTAAAGGGTTAAGGTTAGGTCAGGAGTTAGTTTAAAGGGTTAAGGTTAGGAGTTAGTTTAAAGGGTTAAGGTTAGGAGTTAGTTTAAAGGGTTAAGGTTAGGAGTTAGTTTAAAGGTTAAGGTTAGGGGTTAGTTTAAAGGGTTAAGGTTAGGAGTTAGTTTAAAGGGTTAAGGTTAGGAGTTAGTTTAAAGGGTTAAGGTTAGGAGTTAGTTTAAAAGGTTAAGGTTAGGAGTTAGTTTAAAGGGTTAAGGTTAGGAGTTAGTTTAAAGGGTTAAGGTTAGGAGTTAGTTTAAAAGGTTAAGGTTAGGAGTTAGTTTAAAGGGTTAAGGTTAGGAGTTAGTTTAAAGGGTTAAGGTTAGGAGTTAGTTTAAAGGGTTAAGGTTAGGAGTTAGTTTAAAGGGTTAAGGTTAGGAGTTAGTTTAAAGGGTTAAGGTTAGGAGTTAGTTTAAAGGGTTAAGGTTAGGAGTTAGTTTAAAAGGTTAAGGTTAGGAGTTAGTTTAAAGGGTTAAGGTTAGGAGTTAGTAAGGTTAGGGGTTAGTAAGGTTAGGGGTTAGTTTAAAGGGTTAAGGTTAGGAGTTAGTTTAAAGGGTTAAGGTTAGGAGTTAGTTTAAAGGGTTAAGGTTAGGAGTTAGTTTAAAAGGTTAAGGTTAGGAGTTAGTTTAAAGGGTTAAGGTTAGGGGTTAGTTTAAAGGGTTAAGGTTAGGAGTTAGTTTAAAGGGTTAAGGTTAGGGGTTAGTTTAAAGGGTTAAGGTTAGGAGTTAGTTTAAAGGGTTAAGGTTAGGGGTTAGTTTAAAGGGTTAAGGTTAGGAGTTAGTTTATAGGGTTAAGGTTAGGAGTTAGTTTAAAGGGTTAAGGTTAGGAGTTAGTTTAAAGGGTTAAGGTTAGGAGTTAGTTTAAAGGGTTAAGATTAGGAGTTAGCAACACAATTAGACCCAACCAAATCATGAGAAAACAAAAAGATAATTACTTGACACATTGGAAAGAATTAACAAAAAAACTGAGCAAACTAGAATGCTATTTGGCCCTAAACAGAGAGTACACAGTGGCAGAATACCTGACCACTGTGACTGACCAAAATGAAGGAAAGCGTTGACTATGTACAGACTCAGTGAGCATAGCCTTGCTATTAAATGCTAAAGTTGTCCGTGAGGCGAGTCGAATACGCCACCTTTGAGTTGCTAGATGTTTGCGTTAACCACACTCCTTTCTGTTTTTGCCTTAAGGAACCTTCAGTCTTATGTAACCGAACCATACTTAGCATATCATGCTAATTTGAGTGTCACCGGATTTGACGATAAATATGTTACGTCTAGTCCGTGAGACCAGGCTGATAATTCATTCCTGTGAAGAGGACATTACGTACAGTATCAAAAAGAAATCCAACAAACCTTTTTCAAAGTGTAAATCCCTTTTGGTGTTTCTTCTGAAACAGGCCCAAGGCCAAACGTTACTCTTTATACTAGCTTTGAAATACTTGAGGATGTAAAACGAACGATCAATCACATATCTGACACATAAGATTGTTTCTCATGTTTTAGCAGGAAACAACAGACTGAATACATCTAACAGGATACAACAGACTGACTACATCTAACAGGACACAAAAGACTGACTACATCTAACAGGATACAACAGACTGACTACATCTAGCAGCAGGATACAACAGACTGACCTGACTACATCTAACAACAGGATACAACAGACTGACTACATCTAACAGGATACAACAGACTGACTACATCTAACAGGATACAACAGACTGACTACATCTAGCAGCAGGATACAACAGACTGACTACATCTAACAACAGCATACAACAGACTGACTACATCTAACAGGATACAACAGACTGACTACATCTAGCAGCAGGATACAACAGACTGACTACATCTAACAACAGCATACAACAGGCTGACTACGTCTAACAACAGGATACAACAGACTGACTACGTCTAACAGCAGGATACAATAACCATGAAGATAATTGAATACTGTTCATGGTAGTGTGTATCTTTAGTGTAATCAACAATGCTGTTATGAGGTAAATATCCAGAAGATACCACTGATACAATGAGAGAACAGCAGATGTAGTATCTGGATTTCACCTGGACGGTTTGATCTGAGTGTATCTGGAATTATACATTAAACATTATACGGGGCAGCATGGTAGCCTAGTGGTTAGAGCGTAGAGGTGGCAGGGTAGCCTAGTGGTTAGAGTGTAGAGGTGGCAGGGTAGCCTAGTGGTTAGAGTGTAGAGGTGGCAGGGTAGCCTAGTGGTTAGAATGTAGAGGTGGCAGGGTAGCCTAGTGGTTAGAGTGTAGAGGAGGCAGGGTAGCCTAGTGGTTAGAGTGTAGAGGTGGTAGGGTAGCCTAGTGGTTAGAGTGGGGGGGGCGGCAGGGTAGCCTAGTGGTTAGAGCGTTGGACTAATAACCGGAAGGTTGCAAGTTCAAATCCCTGAGCTGACTAGGTACAAATCTGTTGTTCTGCCCCTGAACAGGACAGTTAACCCACTGTTTCCTAAGCCGTCATTGAAAATAAAAATGTGTTCTTAATTAATTGACTTGCCTAGTTATATAAAGGTTAAAAGATATACCTCTGGAAGGGTGAAGCAGAAAAACATCCCAATGATGTCACACAATATGTAAATATGTTGGTATTATTTGGGTGAAATAAAGAGACTTTATACCATGTGGTTTTACTTGATGGGCTGTCCGACCCTGTTCCTGGAGAGCTACCCTGTCCTTGGTTACAACCCCCCCAACCTGATTCAGCTTTATAAGAAGCAAATTATTAGAATCAGGTGCGCTAGATGAGGGTTGGAGTGAAAACCTTGGTATCTCTCCAGGAACAAGGTTGGACAGCCCTGGAGTACATTAAAAATCTCAACGACATCAAGCATCATTTAAATACGTTGTTATTATTTATACCACAAACAGACACCGGAGGGCGCTAGGCTCCGTCAGTTTCAATAATTACAGTGATTTGGCTGTTTAAATTCACCACAATAAACCACAGAATGAAACACATCTAGGGAAATATAACTGCTCTGTGTAGAGCGTATCTCATCTCTCATAGATTGGATCAGACAGAGACAGCTCAGGTTTATAGGAAATAACAAGATGGTGGGTTTACAGCAGTGGTTCCCAACCAGGGGTTGTACTTGGACCCCTGCGGGTACTTGAGAAGACTAATGAGGCCATAGGCTTACTGGTAAAATCCACACGAGGGGGTACTTCACGGGGCACTCCGGGGCAGGTATTGGTACGGTAACAGGGAAAAAAGGTTTTGGAAACATTGGTTTTGACAAGGTGAACAAGGTGATGATTGGTTTCCAGGAAATGATTTGAGTATTTGGGGCTGGTGCCGTCGTATCAGAGAGGAGAGGAAGTGTTGCTGGTGCCATAGGAACAGGCACAGTGGCTTTCAAAAGAGCTGCGTTACATCCCAAATGGCACCCTATTCTTTATATTGTGTACTACTTTAGACCAGGGCCTATACACCGTGGTGTACTATATAGGGAACAGGGTACCATTTGGGATTCAGACTGAGAGTGACAAAGGAGAAGGAGAGACCGGCTAAGGGGAGGGAGAGGGAGAGGGAGAGGGAGAGGGAGAGGGAGAGAGAGAGAGACAGAGAGAGAGAGAAAGAGAGAGAGAGAGACAGAGAGTGATAGAGAGAGAGAAGAGAGAAACAGAGAGAGAGACAGAGAGAGAGAAAGAGAAATAGAGAGAGAGACAGAGAGAGAGAAAGAGAGACAGAGAGAAAGAGAGACAGAGAGAAAGAGAGACAGAGGGAGAGAGACAGAGAGAAAGACAGAGAGAGAGAGAGAGAGAGAGAGAGAGAGAGAGAGAGAAACCGAGAGAGAGAGAGAGACAGAGAGAGAGAGTTAAGAAGGAGGAAGCCAGAGCCTGGCAGAGGTCGAGGAGAAAGAGAGAGGGTTAATTAAGAGGGAGGCCATTTTCTGTGTGATGTTCCATGTCAAAGTAAGCACTTCATTCTAGATCTTATTCATACAAAGAAAATGGATTTGTCATCATAACCCGTGACGGCCGTGACAGAACATAACTGATAGTGCCGTTTCTTCCCTGCTTCAGAGGAGAGAGTCTTGCCACCACGACCTCTTAACTGCCAGACAGTCAAAATTGGTTTGGTTTGGTTTTTCGAAAAAACAGCTGCTCAGTTTATAGAAATGTTTAAAAGAAAGTAGATTTTCTAATGTTGGCAAGATAAGATCATTTTAATATCATTTAAAACTCCCCACACAGTATGAATTGCATTTTGTAGCATGCTGATGATGCATGCTGAACAAGGCTCACAAGTCATCTTCTACTTTTATTAAGCAATAAAGGCACGAGAGGATATGTGGTATATGTCCAATACACTGTTCTTAGAAACGACGAATCGCGGAGTGTTTGGATAAAGCCATTAGCCGTGGTATATTGGCCATAACCCACTAACCCCCGAGGTGCCTTACTGCTATTATAAACTGGGTATTAAAGCAATTAGAGCAGTAAAAAATACATGTATTCGTCATGCCCGTAGTATATGATCTCTGTGTTGTTCGAGCCCTGAATGCTGATTGGCTGACGGTCGTTCTACATCAGACCGTATACCACGGGTATGACAAAACATTTATTTTTACTGCTCTAAATACGTTGGTAACCAGTTTATAAGTAAGCCATAAGGCACCTCGAGGGGTTGTGTTATATGGCCAACATACAGTACATCACAAAAGTGAGTACACCCCTCACATTTTTGTAAATATTTGAGTATACCTTTTCATGTGACAACACTGAAGAAATGACATTTTTGCTGAGTGTACAATGAGTACTACGTTTCATATTTTCAAGCATGTTGGTGACTGCATCATGTTATGGGTATGCTTATCATCAGACTAGGACGTTTTTTAGGATAAAAAGAAAAGTAATAGAGCTAAGCACAGGCAAAAATCCAAAGGTGATTCTAACATGTATTGACCCAGGGGTGTGAATACTTACGTGAATTAGAGGTTTCTAACATTTCTGTTTTCACTTTGTCATTGAGGGCTATTGTGTGTATATTTATATATATATATAAAAAAATATTGAATCCATTTTGAATTCAGGCTGTAACACAACAAAATGTGGAATATACGTCAAGGGGTTTGAATACTTTCTGAAGGCACTGAATGTACTTCCAAAAATGTCAGGATGACCATCAGGCTCCGGGTCTAATGTCGTTCACCCAGACAGTATAGAGGACTAGGATGCCATTTGTGATGCATCTTCAGGTTCAGATAATATGAAATAAATCATGTCTGTAACAACTCTGTACTAATGTATCTACAGGTTCAGATAATATGAAATAAATCATGTCTGTAACAACTCTGTACTAATGCATCTACAGGTTCAGAAAATCTATTTTAAACGGTGAGCTATCTTGTCTGTTATTATACAGAAACACGTCAATGTCAAACCTGAATCCACAGCTGCCTCTGTTTAGTCGCCTCTGTTCATTCTGTTACATGATGGAGGCTGATGGGGAGAACGTGGACATGCATTCCATGTTCTGTACACTCTCAACCAAAGGAAACAGGTTCGATAGTTCAATGTTGTTATCCATAGAAATAGAAATCGGTTCAACTGTATATTATATGGACTATGGATCCATTTGATCTGATTAACATAGGATACATTTAGGTTGGATTCAATCGGATCAAACCTTAAAAGACATTTCTCACCAAGGTCCAATGTAGCTGTTTTTTATTTATTTTTAAATCTCAGAATTAAATCATTTTCTGGGTAACAATTAAATACTTTACTGTGATTGTTTTCAATCACAATGGTTGAAAATAAACTCCAATGGTTTCTCAAGCAAGAATTTTGCCACAACTATCTGGGATGGGAGTGGCCTGAGTGGGGAGGGAAAAACGGAAAACTAGCTGTTATTGGCAGAGAGGTTTAGAACTCTCTTTCTTATTGGTCAATTCAATAATGTATCGCCTGCCTGGTGATGTCACCAGGCAGGCCAAAACTCCATCCCACTAAAACAGGCAGACATTTCAGCTGGTCTTTTCAAACAGCTTTTACACTGAAAGGGCATTATCATCGTTTTCACAATTTCACAGTATCATTCCAACCTCCTAGTGTGGAAATATATACAAAACACCGGGAAAAATCATGTTTTTTGACTGCACTAGGCCTTTAACCGGTGAAAGCAAACACCCGCGTAGCAGGTGTTTTGACGATGTCGGAGGTGTGACTGCGTTAGGACTGTCAAATCGTGAGCGACTGCTTGAGTGGTCATTGTCATGAAGCCACACCCGAGTTCAGAACCAGGAAGTGTAGGCTGAAAATCATAATATAAATCCATGTTATTTTATATCAGCCTAATTGAGATTTAGATCGTAACATTAAAGTGTTTGAATTTGTAACAAGGCTGCATGGGATTATTACTAATCAGAGCCAGATTACTGAATGTAAGTACATTATTTACCTTTAGAGGTGGCAGGGTAGCCTAGTGGTTAGAGCGTTGGGACTAGTAACCGGAAGGTTGCGAGTTCAAACCCCTGAGCTGACAAAGGTACAAATCTGTCGCTCTGCCCCTGAACAGGCAGTTAACCCACTGTTCCTAGACCAGTTAACCCACTGTTCCTAGACCAGTTAACCCACTGTTCCTAGACCAGTTAACCCCACTGTTCCTAGACCAGTTAACCCACTGTTCCTAGACCAGTTAACCCACTGTTCCTAGACCAGTTAACCCACTGTTCCTAGACCAGTTAACCCACTGTTCCTAGGCCAGTTAACCCACTGTTCCTAGACCAGTTAACCCCACTGTTCCTAGACCAGTTAACCCACTGTTCCTAGACCAGTTAACCCACTGTTCCTAGACCAGTTAACCCACTGTTCCTAGACCAGTTAACCCCACTGTTCCTAGACCAGTTAACCCACTGTTCCTAGGCCAGTTAACCCACTGTTCCTAGACCAGTTAACCCACTGTTCCTAGACCAGTTAACCCACTGTTCCTAGACCAGTTAACCCCACTGTTCCTAGACCAGTTAACCCACTGTTCCTAGACCAGTTAACCCACTGTTCCTAGACCAGTTAACCCACTGTTCCTAGACCAGTTAACCCACTGTTCCTAGGCCAGTTAACCCACTGTTCCTAGACCAGTTAACCCCACTGTTCCTAGGCCAGTTAACCCACTGTTCCTAGACCAGTTAACCCCACTGTTCCTAGACCAGTTAACCCACTGTTCCTAGACCAGTTAACCCACTGTTCCTAGACCAGTTAACCCACTGTTCCTAGACCAGTTAACCCCACTGTTCCTAGACCAGTTAACCCACTGTTCCTAGACCAGTTAACCCACTGTTCCTAGGCCAGTTAACTCACTGTTCCTAGACCAGTTAACCCACTGTTCCTAGACCAGTTAACCCACTGTTCCTAGACCAGTTAACCCACTGTTCCTAGACCAGTTAACCCACTGTTCCTAGACCAATTAACCCACTGTTCCTAGGCCAGTTAACCCCACTGTTCCTAGACCAGTTAACCCACTGTTCCTAGACCAGTTAACCCACTGTTCCTAGACCAGTTAACCCACTGTTCCTAGACCAGTTAACCCACTGTTCCTAGACCAGTTAACCCACTGTTCCTAGACCAGTTAACCCACTGTTCCTAGGCCAGTTAACCCACTGTTCCTAGACCAGTTAACCCACTGTTCCTAGACCAGTTAACCCACTGTTCCTAGACCAGTTAACCCCACTGTTCCTAGACCAGTTAACCCACTGTTCCTAGACCAGTTAACCCCACTGTTCCTAGACCAGTTAACCCACTGTTCCTAGACCAGTTAACCCACTGTTCCTAGACCAGTTAACCCCACTGTTCCTAGGCCAGTTAACCCACTGTTCCTAGACCAGTTAACCCACTGTTCCTAGGCCAGTTAACCCACTGTTCCTAGACCAGTTAACCCCACTGTTCCTAGACCAGTTAACCCACTGTTCCTAGACCAGTTAACCCACTGTTCCTAGACCAGTTAACCCACTGTTCCTAGACCAGTTAACCCACTGTTCCTAGACCAGTTAACCCACTGTTCCTAGACCAGTTAACCCACTGTTCCTAGACCAGTTAACCCACTGTTCCTAGACCAGTTAACCCCACTGTTCCTAGACCAGTTAACCCACTGTTCCTAGACCAGTTAACCCCACTGTTCCTAGACCAGTTAACCCACTGTTCCTAGACCAGTTAACCCACTGTTCCTAGACCAGTTAACCCCACTGTTCCTAGGCCAGTTAACCCACTGTTCCTAGACCAGTTAACCCACTGTTCCTAGACCAGTTAACCCACTGTTCCTAGACCAGTTAACCCCACTGTTCCTAGACCAGTTAACCCACTGTTCCTAGACCAGTTAACCCACTGTTCCTAGACCAGTTAACCCACTGTTCCTAGACCAGTTAACCCACTGTTCCTAGACCAGTTAACCCACTGTTCCTAGGCCAGTTAACCCACTGTTCCTAGACCAGTTAACCCCCTGTTCCTAGACCAGTTAACCCACTGTTCCTAGACCAGTTAACCCACTGTTCCTAGACCAGTTAACCCACTGTTCCTAGGCCAGTTAACCCACTGTTCCTAGACCAGTTAACCCACTGTTCCTAGACCAGTTAACCCACTGTTCCTAGACCAGTTAACCCACTGTTCCTAGACCAGTTAACCCACTGTTCCTAGACCAGTTAACCCACTGTTCCTAGACCAGTTAACCCCACTGTTCCTAGACCAGTTAACCCACTGTTCCTAGACCAGTTAACCCACTGTTCCTAGACCAGTTAACCCACTGTTCCTAGACCAGTTAACCCACTGTTCCTAGACCAGTTAACCCACTGTTCCTAGACCAGTTAACCCACTGTTCCTAGACCAGTTAACCCACTGTTCCTAGACCAGTTAACCCACTGTTCCTAGACCAGTTAACCCACTGTTCCTAGACCAGTTAACCCACTGTTCCTAGACCAGTTAACCCACTGTTCCTAGACCAGTTAACCCACTGTTCCTAGACCAGTTAACCCCACTGTTCCTAGACCAGTTAACCCACTGTTCCTAGACCAGTTAACCCACTGTTCCTAGACCAGTTAACCCCACTGTTCCTAGACCAGTTAACCCACTGTTCCTAGACCAGTTAACCCACTGTTCCTAGACCAGTTAACCCACTGTTCCTAGACCAGTTAACCCACTGTTCCTAGACCAGTTAACCCACTGTTCCTAGACCAGTTAACCCACTGTTCCTAGGCCAGTTAACCCACTGTTCCTAGACCAGTTAACCCACTGTTCCTAGACCAGTTAACCCACTGTTCCTAGACCAGTTAACCCACTGTTCCTAGACCAGTTAACCCACTGTTCCTAGACCAGTTAACCCACTGTTCCTAGACCAGTTAACCCACTGTTCCTAGACCAGTTAACCCACTGTTCCTAGACCAGTTAACCCCACTGTTCCTAGACCAGTTAACCCACTGTTCCTAGACCAGTTAACCCACTGTTCCTAGACCAGTTAACCCCACTGTTCCTAGACCAGTTAACCCACTGTTCCTAGACCAGTTAACCCACTGTTCCTAGACCAGTTAACCCACTGTTCCTAGACCAGTTAACCCACTGTTCCTAGGCCAGTTAACCCACTGTTCCTAGACCAGTTAACCCACTGTTCCTAGACCAGTTAACCCACTGTTCCTAGACCAGTTAACCCCACTGTTCCTAGACCAGTTAACCCACTGTTCCTAGACCAGTTAACCCCACTGTTCCTAGACCAGTTAACCCACTGTTCATAGACCAGTTAACCCACTGTTCCTAGACCAGTTAACCCCACTGTTCCTAGGCCAGTTAACCCACTGTTCCTAGACCAGTTAACCCACTGTTCCTAGGCCAGTTAACCCACTGTTCCTAGACCAGTTAACCCCACTGTTCCTAGACCAGTTAACCCACTGTTCCTAGACCAAGTTAACCCACTGTTCCTAGACCAGTTAACCCCACTGTTCCTAGACCAGTTAACCCACTGTTCCTAGACCAGTTAACCCACTGTTCCTAGACCAGTTAACCCACTGTTCCTAGACCAGTTAACCCACTGTTCCTAGACCAGTTAACCCACTGTTCCTAGACCAGTTAACCCACTGTTCCTAGACCAGTTAACCCACTGTTCCTAGACCAGTTAACCCCACTGTTCCTAGACCAGTTAACCCACTGTTCCTAGACCAGTTAACCCCACTGTTCCTAGGCCAGTTAACCCACTGTTCCTAGACCAGTTAACCCACTGTTCCTAGGCCAGTTAACCCACTGTTCCTAGACCAGTTAACCCCACTGTTCCTAGACCAGTTAACCCACTGTTCCTAGACCAGTTAACCCACTGTTCCTAGACCAGTTAACCCACTGTTCCTAGACCAGTTAACCCACTGTTCCTAGACCAGTTAACCCACTGTTCCTAGGCCAGTTAACCCACTGTTCCTAGACCAGTTAACCCCCTGTTCCTAGACCAGTTAACCCACTGTTCCTAGACCAGTTAACCCACTGTTCCTAGACCAGTTAACCCACTGTTCCTAGGCCAGTTAACCCACTGTTCCTAGACCAGTTAACCCACTGTTCCTAGACCAGTTAACCCACTGTTCCTAGACCAGTTAACCCACTGTTCCTAGACCAGTTAACCCACTGTTCCTAGACCAGTTAACCCACTGTTCCTAGACCAGTTAACCCCACTGTTCCTAGACCAGTTAACCCACTGTTCCTAGACCAGTTAACCCACTGTTCCTAGACCAGTTAACCCACTGTTCCTAGACCAGTTAACCCACTGTTCCTAGACCAGTTAACCCACTGTTCCTAGGCCAGTTAACCCACTGTTCCTAGACCAGTTAACCCACTGTTCCTAGACCAGTTAACCCACTGTTCCTAGACCAGTTAACCCACTGTTCCTAGACCAGTTAACCCACTGTTCCTAGACCAGTTAACCCACTGTTCCTAGACCAGTTAACCCCACTGTTCCTAGACCAGTTAACCCACTGTTCCTAGACCAGTTAACCCACTGTTCCTAGACCAGTTAACCCACTGTTCCTAGACCAGTTAACCCACTGTTCCTAGACCAGTTAACCCACTGTTCCTAGACCAGTTAACCCACTGTTCCTAGACCAGTTAACCCACTGTTCCTAGACCAGTTAACCCACTGTTCCTAGACCAGTTAACCCACTGTTCCTAGACCAGTTAACCCACTGTTCCTAGACCAGTTAACCCACTGTTCCTAGACCAGTTAACCCACTGTTCCTAGACCAGTTAACCCACTGTTCCTAGACCAGTTAACCCACTGTTCCTAGACCAGTTAACCCACTGTTCCTAGACCAGTTAACCCACTGTTCCTAGGCCAGTTAACCCACTGTTCCTAGACCAGTTAACCCACTGTTCCTAGACCAGTTAACCCACTGTTCCTAGACCAGTTAACCCACTGTTCCTAGACCAGTTAACCCACTGTTCCTAGACCAGTTAACCCACTGTTCCTAGACCAGTTAACCCACTGTTCCTAGACCAGTTAACCCACTGTTCCTAGACCAGTTAACCCCACTGTTCCTAGACCAGTTAACCCACTGTTCCTAGACCAGTTAACCCACTGTTCCTAGACCAGTTAACCCACTGTTCCTAGACCAGTTAACCAACTGTTCCTAGACCAGTTAACCCACTGTTCCTAGACCAGTTAACCAACTGTTCCTAGACCAGTTAACCCACTGTTCCTAGACCAGTTAACCCACTGTTCCTAGACCAGTTAGACCAGTTAACCCACTGTTCCTAGACCAGTTAACCCACTGTTCCTAGACCAGTTAACCCACTGTTCCTAGACCAGTTAACCCACTGTTCCTAGACCAGTTAACCCCACTGTTCCTAGGCCAGTTAACCCACTGTTCCTAGACCAGTTAACCCACTGTTCCTAGGCCAGTTAACCCACTGTTCCTAGACCAGTTAACCCCACTGTTCCTAGACCAGTTAACCCACTGTTCCTAGACCAGTTAACCCACTGTTCCTAGACCAGTTAACCCACTGTTCCTAGACCAGTTAACCCACTGTTCCTAGACCAGTTAACCCACTGTTCCTAGACCAGTTAACCCACTGTTCCTAGACCAGTTAACCCACTGTTCCTAGACCAGTTAACCCACTGTTCCTAGACCAGTTAACCCACTGTTCCTAGACCAGTTAACCCCACTGTTCCTAGACCAGTTAACCCACTGTTCCTAGACCAGTTAACCCACTGTTCCTAGACCAGTTAACCCACTGTTCCTAGACCAGTTAACCCACTGTTCCTAGACCAGTTAACCCACTGTTCCTAGACCAGTTAACCCACTGTTCCTAGACCAGTTAACCCCACTGTTCCTAGACCAGTTAACCCACTGTTCCCAGGCCGTCATTAAAAATAAGAATTTGTTCTTTAACTGACTTGCCGAGTAAAATAAAAGTATCAAACCAGTTGCTGCGATGAAAGTGTTTTGTTGTTGATCTCCGCACAAACAATAGCATGGTCATTTTTTCCCCTCTGTAATAGCCACTGTAAATTGGCCACTGCAGTTAGATGAACAATCATTTAAGCTTTCTGCCCATATAAAACATGTCCATGTTTCGGGAAAGTTGTCTGTTGTTCACAACGTCGTTCTAGTCGCATCATCGCATATTGTGTCACGGCTGTCGTAATGAACAGGCCAAGGCTTAGCGTGTGTAGAGTTCCACTGTAACGGTTTTCTGTATGGGAAAGAGAGTCGTAGAGTGTGTAGAGTGTGTAGAGATGCGGCGTGGCTATTGCGATCCATGTTTAATGAAACAAAGTAAACACGAATCAAATACAAAAAATGTAACACGAAAACCGAAAACAGCCTAATACTGGTGCAAAGTAACACAGACACAGGAACAAGGACAATCACCCACAAACACACAGTGAAACCCAGGCTACCTAAATATGATTCTCAATCAGAGACAACTAATGACACCTGCCTCTGATTGAGAACCATACTAGGCCCGAAACATAGAAATAACCCAAAACATAGAAAAACAAACATAGACTGCCCACCCAACTCACGCCCTGACCATACTAAATAAATACAAAACAGAAATAAAGGTCAGAACGTGACATCCACATCTTTATTTCGGTGAAACAAGAACAACGGCCCATGACGACGTGGTGCTACATGCACGAAACACAATCAATATCCCACAAACACAAGTGGGGGGGAAAAATAGCTACTTAAATATGATCCACAATCAGAGACAACGATTACCAGCTGCCTCTAATTGGGAACCGTACAAAACACCAACATAGACGTAGATATACTAGATCACCCCGTAGTCATGCGATGACCTACTGCACCATAGAGAAACAATGGCTCTCGATGGTCAGGGCGTGACATATTGAGCATCAACTGTCCCAATTTAGGGACACCGATCCAGTAGAGGCTACATAGAAATGATTATACACTCGAATAGAAAAATCATAAAACAAAATAACATGGATTTATATCAGCCTAATTGAGGTTTAGATCACAACATTACAGTGTTTGAATTTGAAGCAAGGCTGCATGGGATGATTACTAATGAGATTCGGCGCATCCAATGGCAATGTCCCTGATAGAGCAGTTTCCTGAGTTGACAGATCCAGAAGTTACACCTCCAAGGAGGAGGAAGAGAGGGTAGAGGGGTTAGAGGAGGTAGAGGGGTTAGAGGGGTTAGAGGGGTTAGGGGAGAGGGATGTGTACCCGTGTCCAGGTATTGGAGAGGGGAGAGGGATGTGTACCCGTGTCCAGGTATTGGAGAGGGGAGAGGGATGTGTACCCGTGTCCAGGTATTGGAGAGGGGAGAGGGATGTGTACCCGTGTCCAGGTATTGGAGAGGGGAGAGGGATGTGTACCTGTGTCCATGTATTGGAGAGGGGGGAGTGATGTGTACCCGTGTCCATGTATTGGAGAGGGGGAGGGGAGATAGGGGAGAGGGATGTGTACCTGTATCCAGGTATTGGAGAGGGGGGAGTGATGTGTACCTGTGTCCAGGTATTAGAGAGAGAGGAAAGCCGGCGGGAGCTGCAGCTGTAGGGACTTGGGCCGTGTCGAATGCCAAGTTGTAATCCGAGGCTGGGAGTGAAGTCAGGTACATGGCTGGTTTGGGGACCTGGGTCAAAGTCTTAGAGGCTGAGTTGTTGTTGGTGGTGGAATGAATATGAAGCTTGGAGGCTGAGTTGGTGGTGGAATTAATATGAAGCTTGGAGGCTGAGTTGGTGTTGGGGGTAGAGTGAATATGAAGCTTGGAGGCTGAGTTGCTGTTGGTGGTGGAATGAATATGAAGCTTGGAGGCTGAGTTGGTGGTGGAATGAATATGAAGCTTGGAGGCTGAGTTGGTGTTGGTGGTGGAATGAATATGAAGCTTGGAGGCTGAGTTGGTGGTGTAATGAATATTAAGCTTGGAGGCTGAGTTGGTGTTGGTGGTGGAATGAATATGAAGCTTGGAGGCTGAGTTGGTGGTGGAATGAATATGACGCTTGGAGGCTGAGTTGGTGTTGGTGGTGGAATGAATATGAAGCTTCGAGGCTGAGTTGGTGTTGGTGGTGGAATGAATATGAAGCTTGGAGGCTGAGTTGGTGTTGGTGGTAGAATGAATATGAAGCTTGGAGGCTGAGTTGGTGGTGGAATGAATATGAAGCTTGGAGGCTGAGTTGGTGTTGGTGGTGGAATGAATATGAAGATTGGAGGCTGAGTTGGTGTTGGTGGTGGAATGAATATGAAGCTTGGAGGCTGAGTTGGTGGTGGAATGAATATGAAGCTTGGAGGCTGAGTTGGTGTTGGAATGAATATGAAGCTTGGAGGCTGAGTTGGTGTTGGTGGTGGAATGAATATGCAGCAGTGGAGGCAGCTGGGTATTTCTTCATGGTGGCCCTCGGGTGCGTGGCTTTGTCATGCGATAGGCAACGTGGGTGGCAACGTGGGTGGAGGTGGGTTTGGTTGTGATCCCGACCAGAGAGAAAGAGAAGTAGTTTAGTGGAAGAAAAGGGACACGAGGGAGATAGCAATAACAAGCGACAGAACAGTCATGGCTGGACGGACGCCACGACATGAAGATGGCATTTCTAGAGAAGGCCAGTATGCAGTATGATAGTATGTGACCATTACACAGTATGGTTAAATTTATCCAACAAACTGATGTAATCAGATACTATGTGTGGCCTGCCATCACATGGACTGTGGCAACCGTGACCCTGGACACCTTTTAATTACTGGTATAATAAAATGTGCAAAGCAGCAATTTTATCAAATGACTCTGTGTTGAAGGCAACTAGTTTAGTGTTGCATTCAAGTCTGGTCCTCACTCCTGAATTAGAGCTAATTCTCAACACTGTCAATGTAGGACGAACGACTGGAAGTGAAGAGCAGAGAGGGTGACATGCCATTAAGAAAATGATATAGCAACTGAAGATGTGACAGCAAAGAAATTCAATTCAGCCTATTTCAGCTCTCAAGGTTTTCAACTATTGTTCTGATGTTATGTTATGATGAACTGCGTAACTACATGGAGTTCTGGAGAATGTATATTTAATCTTGTCTCAGCAACGCTGGTATTCATGTCACAGCATGTACAACTACTGTTATTTTATTTTTTATTTCACCTTTATTTATTTAACCAGGTAGGCCAGTTGAGAACACCTTTATTTAACCAGGTAGGCCAGTTGAGAACACCTTTATTTAACCAGGTAGGCCAGTTGAGAACACCTTTATTTAACCAGGTAGGCCAGTTGAGAACAAGTTGTCATTTACAACTGCGACCTGGCCAAGATAAAGCAAAAGCAGTGTGACACAAACAACAACAACAGAGTTACACACGGAATAAAACAAACGTACAGTCAATAACACAATAGAAAAGTCTATATACAGTGTGTGCAAATGAGGTAAGATTAGGGAGGTAAGGCAATAAATAGGCCATGGTGGCGAAGTAATTACAATATACAACGAAATACTGGAGTGATAGATGTGCAGAAGATGAATGTGCAAGTAGAGATACTGGGGTGCAAAAATAAAATTAAAATAACAATATGGGGATGAGGTAGTTGGATGGGCTATTTACAGATGGACTATGTACAGGTGCAATGATCTGGCAGCAGAGAACTGGAAGGAAAGGCGGCCAAAGGAGGAATTGGCTTTGGGGGTGACCAGTGAAATATACCTGCTGGAGCGCGTGCTACGGGTGGGTGCTCCTATGGTGACCAGTGAGATATACCTGCTGGAGCGCGTGCTATGGGTGGGTGCTGCTATGGTGACCAGAGAGCTGAGATAAGACGGGGCTTTACCTAGCAAAGACTTATAGATGACCTGGAGCCAGTGGGTTTGGCGACGAATATGGAGCGAGGGCTAGCCAACGAGAGCATACAGGTCGCAGTGCTGGGTAATATATGGGGCTTTGGTGACAAAACTGATGGAACTGTGATAGACTGCATCCATTGCTGAGTAGAGTGTTGGAGGCTATTTTGTGAATGACATCGCCAAGGTCAAGGATCGGTAGGATAGTCAGTTTTACAAGGTTATGTTTGTCAAATATACATCAAAGAGGCATCAAAATTGGAGGCATCAAAATTGACATCAAATATACTACTGTCTTTAAATCACAGATACTACTGGCTTTATATTACAGATACTACTGGGTTTATATTACAGATACTACTGGGTTTATATTTCAGATACTACTGGGTTTATATTACAGATACTACTGGCTTTATATTACAGATACTACTGGGTTTATATTACAGATACTACTGGGTTTATATTACAGATACTACTGTCTTTAAATCACAGATACTACTGGCTTTATATTACAGATATTACTGGGTTTATATTACAGATACTACTGTCTTTAAATCACAGATACTACTGGCTTTATATTACAGATATTACTGGGTTTATATTACAGATACTACTGTCTTTAAATCACAGATACTACTGGCTTTATATTACAGATACTACTGGCTTTATATTACAGATACTACTGGGTTTATATTACAGATACTACTGTCTTTAAATCACAGATACTACTGGCTTTATATTACAGATACTACTGGGTTTATATTACAGATACTACTGGGTTTATATTACAGATACTACTGGGTTTATATTACAGATACTACTGGGTTTATATTACAGATACTACTGGGTTTATATTACAGGTACTATTGGCTTCATATCATATACACTACTGGCTTTATGTCATATATACTACTGGCTTCATATCATATATACTACTGGCTTCATATCATATATACTACTGGCTTTATGTCATATATACTACTGGCTTCATATCATATATACTACTGGCTTCATATCATATATACTGCTGGCTTTATGCCATATATACTACTGGCTTCATATCATATATACTACTGGCTTCATATCATATATACTACTGGCTTCATATCATATATTCTACTGGCTTTATGTCATATATACTACTGGCTTCATATCATATATTTTACTGGCTTCATATCATATATACTACTGGCTTTATGTCATATATACTACTGGCTTCATATCATATATACTACTGGCTTTATATCATATATACTACTGGCTTTATGTCATATATACTACTGGCTTTATATCATATATACTGCTGGCTTTATGTCATATATACTACTGGCTTTATGTAATATATACTACTGGCTTTATGTCATATATACTACTGGCTTTATATCATATATACTACTGGCTTTATGTCATATATACTACTGGCTTCATATCATATATACTACTGGCTTCATATCATATATACTGCTGGCTTTATGCCATATATACTACTGGCTTCATATCATATATACTACTGGCTTCATATCATATATACTACTGGCTTCATATCATATATTCTACTGGCTTTATGTCATATATACTACTGGCTTCATATCATATATATTACTGGCTTCATATCATATATACTACTGGCTTCATATCATATATTCTACTGGCTTCATATCATATATACTACTGGCTTCATATCATATATTCTACTGGCTTTATGTCATATATACTACTGGCTTTATATCATATATACTACTGGCTTTATATCATATATACTACTGGCTTCATGTCATATATACTACTGGCTTTATATCATATATACTACTGGCTTTATGTCATATATACTACTGGTATTCTAAGATGTTTCTGGAGTAAATCCATTTGCCAACCGTCAGAGGTCAATAGATACATTACAGTAACTACCCTCCTTGGCAAAACCCTTAGGAACACACACACACACAGACAGACAGACAGACAGACAGACAGACAGACAGACAGACAGACAGACACACACACACACACACACACACACACACACACACAGGAAAACGAGGAAGAGGTTTTCTTTGATCAATGGGCCATTTCTAATTGAAATGAGGCGTGGAATATTTTATTCAGATCTGCCATTGAACAACTACACATACACACACACACACACACACACACACACACACAGCTGTTACACAACAATCTGACAATGGAAACCATGGAAACAAGAAATACGCTGTACGTTACAAAAACACTATTATTTTTTATTACAAGCCAATTAATGGAAAACACCAGGCAAAATGTACAAACATCCATTTTCATCTGAGTAATCATTATCCAACAGGGTTCTGATGTGTGTTTTGTGATTCAAGAATAGGCCTAATGGTTGTTCAGACAAACTGTGCAACTAATCTAAAAAAATAAATTTAAAAAAAGTACTCTCACTGTCAACTGCGTTTATTTTCAGCAAACGTAACATGTGTACATATTTGTATGAACAGAGCAAGATTCAACAACTGAGACATAAACTAAACAAGTTCCACAGACATGTGACTGACAGAAATTGAATAATGTGTCTCTGAACAAAGGGGGGGTCAAAATCAAAAGTAACAGTCAGTATCTGGTGTGGCCACCAGCTGCATTAAGTACTGCAGTGCATCTCCTCCCCATGGACTGCACCAGATTTGCCAGTTCTTGCTGTGAGATGTTACCCCACTCTTCCACCAAAGCACCTGCGAGTTCCCCGATATTTCTGGGGGGAATGGCCCTAGCCCTCACCTTCCAATCCAACAGGTCCCAGACATGCTCAATGGGATTGAGATCCGGGCTCTTCGCTGGCCATGGCAGAACGCTGACATTCCTGTCTTGCAGGAAATCACGCACAGAACGAGGGTCATGGAGGGTCATGTCAGGATGAGCCTGCAGGAAGGATACCACATGATACCACATGAGGGAGGAGGATGTCTTCCCTGTAACGCACAGCATTGAGATTGCCTGCAATGACAACAAGCTCAGTCCGATGATGCTGTGACACACCACCCCAGACCATGACGGACCCTCCACCTCCAAATCGATCCCGCTCCAGAGTACAGGCCTCGATGTAACGCTCATCCCTTTGACGATAAACACGAATCCGACCCTCATCCCTGGTGAGACAAAACCGCGACTCGTCAGTGAAGAGCACTTTTTGCCAGTCCTGTCTGGTCCAGTGACAGTGGGTTTGTGCCCATAGACGACGTTGTTGCCGGTGATGTCTGGTGAGGACCTGCCTTATACAACAGGCCTATAAGCCCTCAGTCCAGCCTCTCAGCCTATTGCGGACAGTCTGAGCACTGATAGAGGGATTGTGCGTTCCTGGTGTAACTCGGGCAGTTGTTGTTGCCATCCTGTACCTGTCCCGCAGGTGTGATGTTGTTACACGTGGTCTGCCACTGCGAGGATGATCAGCTGTCCGTCCTGTCTCCCTGTAACGCCGTCTTAGGTGTCTCACAGTACGGACACTGCAATTTATTGCCCTGGCCACATCTGCAGTCCTCATGCCTCCTTGCAGCATGCCTAAGGCACGCTCACGCAGATGAGCAGGGACCCTGGGCATCTTTCTTTTGGTGTTTTCAGAGTCAGTAGAAAGGCATCTTTAGTGTCCTAAGTTTTCATAACTGTGATCTTAATTGCCTACCGTCTGTAAGCTGTTAGTGTCTTAACGACCAATCAACAGGTGCATGTTCATTAATTGTTTATGGTCCATTGAACAAGCATGGGAAACAGTGTTTAAACACTTTACAATGAAGATCTGTGTAGTTATTTGGATTTTTACCAACTACCTTTCAAAGAGAGGGTCCTGAAAAAGGGATGTTTCTTTTATATGAACCAAACTCCTGCTAGTGCAGTGTAGCTCTAACTCCTCTATCTTCCCTATCTCCTCTATCTCCCCTATCTCCTCTAACCCCTCTATCTCCTCTATCTCCTCTAACTCCCCTATCTCCTCTAACCCCTCTATCTCCTCTATCTCTTCATTCTCCCATAACTCCTCTAACCCCTCGATCTCCTCTAACCCCTCTATCTCCTCTAACCCCTCTATCTCCTATAACTCCTCTATCTCCTCTAACCCCTCTATCTCTTCTAACCCTGCCTTCTCCTTCTAAAGAGACGTCATCTGCTTGGCTCAGCCTTCTTGTACTACAGAGACATCATCCACTTGGCTCAGCCTTCTCCTTCTATAGAGACATCATCCGCTTGGCTCAGCCTTCTTGCACTACAGAGACGTCAATTGCATGGCTCAGCCTTCTCCTTCTATAGAGACATCATCCGCTTGGCTCAGCCTTCTCTCCGCTAGGAGTTGGATGACTACCATTCCATTGTTATGGATCTGTCCGTTCGTATTGGTGGCTCGACAATCTACTACTGCCATTGTCTGCTTTGGGTTGTCACTGCCTCCAGACTCCTGCATTAGAATGCCAGCACATAGTGGGGCACTCTCTTCACCAGCAGGGTGTCCATCACCTTCGACCTCTGCGATTGTCTATCCCACCCTGCCTGCATCCTGTCTGCCCTGACGCCAGCGGCCCCCTGATGCATCCCCCGCCCTGCCACTGCTTACTGCTCGGCTCCTCTCCCCTTCCTTCCTCTGGACAACTCTCAACCTCTGATGCATCCCCCGCAGTGCCACTGCATCCTGCTCGGCTCCTCTCCCCACTCCTTCCTTCCTCTGGACAACTCTCAACCTTTGTTTCCTCGTACGTGGTGAGGGGACACCCGTCGTTCCCCATGCTTAAACGACCTGGTTACTTACGATTGCCATCGACACCCATTCAACAGTCCAGTAGCGGCTCACCCCCCCTCTCTCTCTCACAGTCTTCCAGTCCAGTGGCAGCTCACCCCCCCTCTCTCTCTCTCACAGTCTTCCAGTCCAGTGGCGGCTCACCCCCCCTCTCTCTCACAGTCTTCCAGTCCAGTGGCGGCTCACCCCCCCCTCTCTCTCACAGTCTTCCAGTCCAGTGGCGGCTCACCCCCCCTCTCTCTCACAGTCTTCCAGTCCAGTGGCGGCTCACCCCCCCTCTCTCTCACAGTCTTCCAGTCCAGTGGCGGCTCACCCCCACTCTCTCACAGTCTTCCAGTCCAGTGGCGGCTCACCCCCCCACTCTCTCTCACAGTCTTCCAGTCCAGTGGCGGCTCACCCCCCTTCTCTCTCTCACAGTCTTCCAGTCCAGTGGCGGCTCACCCCCCCCCCTCTCTCTCTCTCACAGTCTTCCAGTCCAGTGGCGGCTCACCCCCCCTCTCTCTCACAGTCTTCCAGTCCAGTGGCGGCTCACACCCCCTCTCTCTCTCACAGTCTTCCAGTCCAGTGGCGGCTCACCCCCCCCCTCTCTCTCTCACAGTCTTCCAGTCCAGTGGCGGCTCACCCCCCCTCTCTCTCACAGTCTTCCAGTCCAGTGGCGGCTCACAACCTCTGATGCATCCCCCGCCCTGCCACTGCTTACTGCTCGGCTCATCTCCCCTCCCCTTCCTTCCTCTGGACAACTCTCAACCTTTGTTTCCTCGTACGTGGTGAGGGGACACCCGTCGTTCTCTCTCACAGTCTCTCACAGTCTTCCAGTCCAGTGGCGGCTCACCCCCCCTCTCTCTCTCACAGTCTTCCAGTCCAGTGGCGGCTCACCCCCCCCTCTCTCTCTCACAGTCTTCCAGTCCCTGCCTCATTTCACGGACACCATCTACCTCCCTCACCGTATCCTACCCAACCAGACAGGAGAGGATTGGCTCCCCCGCTGAACCTGGTTTCCCTCAGGTTTTTAATTTGTCCAGAGGAGTTGACACCATTACTTCTGCTTTCTCTCCTGGGGTCGAAGGTTGGGTCACTCCTTGGGCATCTCGTCCATATACCTGTACTACCTCAAATCAAATCAACTTTTATTGGTCACATACACATGGTTAGCAGATGTTATGGGTCACATGGTTAGCAGATGTTATTGGTCACATGGTTAGCAGATGTTGTTGGTCACATGGTTAGCAGATGTTATTGGTCACATACACATGGTTAGCAGATGTTATTGGTCACATACACATGGTTGGCAGATGTTATTGGTCACATGGGTAGCAGATTTTATTGGTCACATACACATGGTTAGCAGATGTTATTGGTCACATGTTTAGCATATGTTATTGGTCACGTACACATGGTTAGCAGATGTTATTGGTCACATACACATGGTTAGCAGATGTTATTGGTCACATGGTTAGCAGATGTTATTGGTCACATACACATGGTTAGCAGATGTTATTGGTCACACGGTTAGCAGATGTTATTGGTCACATACACATGGTTAGCAGATGTTGTTGGTCACACGGTTAGCAGATGTTATTGGTCACATGGTTAGCAGATGTTATTGGTCACACGGTTAGCAGATGTTATTGGTCACATACACATGGTTAGCAGATGTTATTGGTCACATGGTTAGCAGATGTTATTGGTCACATGGTTAGCAGATGTTATTGGTCACATGGTTAGCAGATGTTATTGGTCACATACACATGGTTAGCAGATGTTATTGGTCACATGGTTAGCAGATGTTATTGGTCACATACACATGGTTAGCAGATGTTATTGGTCACACGGTTAGCAGATGTTATTGGTCACATACACATGGTTAGCAGATGTTGTTGGTCACACGGTTAGCAGATGTTATTGGTCACATGGTTAGCAGATGTTATTGGTCACACGGTTAGCAGATGTTATTGGTCACATACACATGGTTAGCAGATGTTATTGGTCACATGGTTAGCAGATGTTATTGGTCACATGGTTAGCAGATGTTATTGGTCACATGGTTAGCAGATGTTATTGGTCACATACACATGGTTAGCAGATGTTATTGGTCACATGGTTAGCAGATGTTATTGGTCACATACACATGGTTAGCAGATGTTATTGGTCACACGGTTAGCAGATGTTATTGGTCACATACACATGGTTAGCAGATGTTATTGGTCACATGGTTAGCAGATGTTATTGGTCACATGGTTAGCAGATGTTATTGGTCACACGGGTAGCAGATGTTATTGGTCACATGGTTAGCAGATGTTATTGGTCACATGGTTAGCAGATGTTATTGGTCACACGGTTAGCAGATGTTATTGGTCACATACACATGGTTAGCAGATGTTATTGGTCACACGGTTAGCAGATGTTATTGGTCACACGGTTAGCAGATGTTATTGGTCACACGGTTAGCAGATGTTATTGGTCACACGGTTAGCAGATGTTATTGGTCACATGGTTAGCAGATGTTATTGGTCACATACACATGGTTAGCAGATGTTATTGGTCACACGGTTAGCAGATGTTATTGGTCACATGGTTAGCAGATGTTATTGGTCACACGGTTAGCAGATGTTATTGGTCACATACACATGGTTAGCAGATGTTATTGGTCACACGGTTAGCAGATGTTATTGGTCACATGGTTAGCAGATGTTATTGGTCACATGGTTAACAGATGTTATTGGTCACATGGTTAGCAGATGTTATTGGTCACATGGTTAGCAGATGTTATTGGTCACATGGTTAGCAGATGTTATTGGTCACATGGTTAGCAGATGTTATTGGTCACATGGTTAGCAGATGTTATTGGTCACATGGTTAGCAGATGTTATTGGTCACATGGTTAGCAGATGTTATTGGTCACATGGTTAACAGATGTTATTGGTCACATACACATGGTTAACAGATGTTATTGGTCACATGGTTAGCAGATGTTATTGGTCACATGGTTAGCAGATGTTATTGGTCACATGGTTAGCAGATGTTATTGGTCACATACACATGGTTAGCAGATGTTATTGGTCACATACACATGGTTGGCAGATGTTATTGGTCACACGGTTAGCAGATGTTATTGGTCACATGGTTAGCAGATGTTATTGGTCACATGGTTAGCATATGTTATTGGTCACATGGTTAGCAGATGTTATTGGTCACATGGTTAGCAGATGTTATTGGTCACATGGTTAGCAGATGTTATTGGTCACATGGTTAGCAGATGTTATTGGTCACACGGTTAGCAGATGTTATTGGTCACATGGTTAGCAGATGTTATTGGTCACATGGTTAGCAGATGTTATTGGTCACATGGTTAGCAGATGTTATTGGTCACACGGTTAGCAGATGTTATTGGTCACATGGTTAGCAGATGTTATTGGTCACACGGTTAGCAGATGTTATTGGTCACATGGTTAGCAGATGTTATTGGTCACATGGTTAGCAGATGTTATTGGTCACATGGTTAACAGATGTTATTGCGAGTGTTTTTGGGGAATCTCCATCACCATACCGCAGCAGCCTAACTACCACGGCCTGACGGTGATGTCTTCCTGAAACTCCAAGCTAAACCTTCCTGAATCCTTCATCTAGAGCCCTCGGCTTCATCCGGTCCATTCTCATTCCCTCCTGAATCCTTCATCTAGAGACCTCTACTTCATCCGGGTCCATTCTCATTCCCCTCCTGAATCCTTTGTCTAGAGCCCTCTACTTCGTCTGGTCCATTCTCATTCCCTCCTGAATCCTTCGTCTAGAGCCCTCTACTTCGTCCGGTCCATTCTCATTCCCTCCTGAATCCTTCATCTAGAGCCCTCTACTTCGTCTGGTCCATTCTCATTCCCTCCTGAATCCTTCGTCTAGAGCCCTTGGCTTTATCCGGTCCATTCTCATTCCCCCTCCTGAATCCTTCATCTAGAGCCCTCTACTACGTCTGGTCCATTCTCATTCCCTCCTGAATCCTTAGTCTAGAGCCCTTGGCTTTATCCGGTCCATTCTCATTCCCTCCTGAATCCTTCGTCTAGAGCCCTTAGCTTTATCCGGTCCATTCTCATTCCCTCCTGAATCCTTCGTCTAGAGCACTCGGCTTTATCCGGTCCATTCTCATTCCCCCTCCTGAATCCTTCGTCTAGAGCCCTCGGCTTTATCCGGTCCATTCTCATTCCCTCCTGAATCCTTCGTCTAGAGCCCTAAGCTTTATCCGGTCCATTCTCATTCCACCTCCTGAATCCTTCATCTAGAGCCCTCTACTACGTCCGGTCCATTCTCATCCCATCCTGAATCCTTCGTCTAGAGCCCTCTACTTCGTCCGGTCCATTCTCATTCCCACTCCTGAATCCTTCGCCTAGAGCCCTCGGCTTCATCCGGTCCATTCTCATCCCACCCTGAATCCTTCGTCTAGAGACCTCTATTTCATCCGGGTCCATTCTCATTCCCCTCCTGAATCCTTCATCTAGAGACCTCTACTTCATCCGGGTCCATTCTCATTCCCCTCCTGAATCCTTTGTCTAGAGCCCTCTACTTCGTCTGGTCCATTCTCATTCCCTCCTGAATCCTTCGTCTAGAGCCCTCTACTTCATCTGGTCCATTCTCATTCCCTCCTGAATCCTTCATCTAGAGCCCTCTACTTCGTCTGGTCCATTCTCATTCCCTCCTGAATCCTTAGTCTAGAGCCCTTGGCTTTATCCGGTCCATTCTCATTCCCTCCTGAATCCTTCGTCTAGAGCCCTCGGCTTTATCCGGTCCATTCTCATTCCCCCTCCTGAATCCTTTGTCTAGAGCCCTCGGCTTTATCCGGTCCATTCTCATTCCCTCCTGAATCCTTCGTCTAGAGCCCTCAGCTTTATCCGGTCCATTCTCATTCCCCCTCCTGAATCCTTCGTCTAGAGCCCTTGTCTTTATCCGGTCCATTCTCATTCCCTCCTGAATCGTTCGTCTAGAGCCCTCGGCTTCATCCGGGTCCATTCTCATTCCCTCCTGAATCCTCATTCTAACATCCATTCCATTTCCTATTTGTGGTCCTGGCGACTGGACCTTTTTTGGAACACCGTTGTTTTGGTCTTACTGAGATTTACTGTCAGGGCCCAGGTCTGACAGAATCTTTGCAGAAGATCTAGGTGCTGCTGTAGGCCCTCCTTGGTTGGTGACAGAAGCACCAGATCATCAGCAAAAAGTAGACATTTGACTTCGGATTCTAGTAGGGCGAGGCCGGGCGCTGCAGACTATTCTAGTGCCCACGCCAATTCGTTGATATATATGTTGAAGAGGGTGGGGCTTAAGCTGCATCCCTGTCTCACCCCACGACCATGTGTGAAGAAATTTGTGTGTTTTTTGACAATTTTAACCACACACTTGTTGTTTGTGTACATGGATTTTACAATGTCGTATGTTTTACCCCCAACACCACTTTCCATCAATTTGTATAGCAGACCCTCATGCCAAATTGAGTCGAAGGCTTTTTTGAAATCAACAAATTTTTGGGTTGGAGGGTTTTTATTTTGTCCTGTAACTCGTTCAAGGTAATTGGAAAATCCAGTGGGTTCTGGTCGTCTTTAATAGTTGATTCTAAGATTTGTATTTGATCATGTATATGTTTTTGCTCTTTATTCTTTGTTATAGAGCCAAAAAGATTGGAGAAGTGGTTTACCCATACATCTCCATTTTGGATAGATAATTCTTTGTGTTGTTGTTTGTTTAGTGTTTTCCAATTTTCCCAGAAGTGGTTAGAGTCTATGGAAGCTTCAATTACATTGAGCTGATTTCTGACGTGCTGTTCCTGCTTTTTCCATAGTGTATTTCTGCATTGTTTTAGTGATTCACCATAGTGAAGGCGTAGACTCAGGTCTCTATGTTTTTGGTTGGACAGGTTTCTCAATTTCTTTCTTAGATGTTTGCATTCTTCATCAAACCATTTGTCATTGTTGTTCATTTTCTTCGGTTTTCTATTTGAGATTTTTAGATTTGATAGGGAAGCTGAGAGGTCAAATATACTGTTAAGATTTTCTACTGCCAAGTTTACACCTTCACTATTACAGTGGAACGTTTTACCCAGGAAATTGTCTAGAAGGGATTGTTGTTGCCTAATTATTTTTTGGTAGGTTTCCAAACTGCTTTCCTTCCATCTATAGCATTTCTTAATGTTACTCAGTTCCTTTGGCTTTGATGCCTCATGATTGAGTATTGCTCTGTTCAAGTAGACTGTGATTTTACTGTGGTCTGATAGGGGTGTCAGTGGGGTCAAGGGGTGTCTCTCTCGGTCTCTCTCTCTCTCTCTCTCTCTCTCTCTCTCTCTCTCTCTCTCTCTCCCTTTGTAACCCATCAATATTGACTACTACCGAAGCAAGACTCTACAATAAAAACTTGTTGAAGTTTCACTGTGTTGTGTAGTTTACCAAATCATTTGTGTGATCTTCTACAGTGTTTGGTTTCTTGGAGTGTGGGGTTCCAAGGCCTGCTATGATGGCGTTTCAATACTCCAGATATTCTATTCTACTTTCTCTCTTCACTACCTCTCTGTTAGCCTGGGTACCAGTCTGTTTGTCTCCTACCTCTCTGTTAGCCTTGGTACCAGTCTGTTTGTCTCCTACCTCTCTGTTACTCTGGGTACCAGTCTGTTTGTCTCCTACCTCTCTGTTACTCTGGGTAACAGTCTGTCTCCTACCTCTCTGTTACTCTGGGTAACAGTCTGTCTCCTACCTTTCTGTTACTCTGGGTAACAGTCTGTCTCCTACCTCTCTGTTACTCTGGGTAACAGTCTGTTTGTCTCCTACCTCTCTGTTACTCTGGGTAACAGTCTGTCTCCTACCTCTCTGTTACCCTGGGTAACAGTCTGTTTGTCTCCTACCTCTCTGTTACCCTGGGTAACAGTCTGTCTCCTACCTCTCTGTTACTCTGGGTAACAGTCTGTTTGTCTCCTACCTCTCTGTCAGCCTGGGTACCGTTCTGTTTGTCTTCTACCTCTCTTTTAGAAATGCTACCTGCTAGACTAAACAGAAAAGCTACCTGCTAGTCTAAACAGAAAAGGTACCTGCTAGACTAAACATAAACTAACTGCTAGTCTAAACAGAAGCAAACTGCTAGTCTAAACAGAAGCGAACTGCTAGTCTAAACAGAAGCTAACTGCTAGTCTAAACAGAAGCTAACTGCTAGTCTAAACAGAAGCTAACTGCTAGTCTAAACAGAAGCTAACTGCTAGTCTAAACAGATGCTAACTGCGAGACTAAACAGAAGCTAACTGCTAGTCTAAACAGAAGCGAACTGCTAGACTAAACAGAGAAGCTAACTGCTAGACTAAACAGAAGCGAACTGCTAGACTAAACAGAGAAGCTAACTGCTAGACTAAACAGAAACAAACTGATAGACTAAACAGAAGCTAACTGCTAGTCTAAACAGAAGCTAACTGCTAGTCTAAACAGAAGCTAACTGCTAGTCTAAACAGAAGCTAACTGCTAGTCTAAACAGATGCTAACTGCGAGACTAAACAGAAGCTAACTGCTAGTCTAAACAGAAGCGAACTGCTAGACTAAACAGAGAAGCTAACTGCTAGACTAAACAGAAACAAACTGTGAGACTAAACAGAAGCTAACTGCTAGTCTAAATAGAGGCTAACTGCTAGTCTAAACAAGAGGCTAACTGCTAGACTAAACAGAAAAGCAAATTGCTAGGATGTTATGCAACAGCTTTTGTATGGGTTTGCTGAAATGGTTTTACAAAAACAGATCAAGGTGCCAAATTTTGAGAGTATCTGTTGGCAGACAATTGCAAAAAATACTGTGTTTATCCACCACCCCAATACATCTCCTTACAAACAAAATGGCAATGACAAAGCTTTATAGTTGACATTTTTTTTAATTTATAAATTAACGATTTATACACTGGCAATAAAGAAAAAAATACAAAACATTTTTGTTTGTTTTTTAAAATCTTACATGACATTTACATATGAAAATGTACACAACATATTTAATAACTTACAAATGCTTCAATTGCATAAAAATATAATCTCTTTACGAAAGGTTTGAATATATATATACATCTACATTGGCTCTGAATTTGATTTTTATTAGGAGTACTTCTGCTTTATACAGTGAATTGCCTTCTAAACTAGTTACCAATTTGTACACTGAATTGCATTCTAAACTTGTTTGAAGTCTTCGACATTAAGACAAGTTTCAACATAGACCAGATGTTTTTTTTCCATTGTTGTCAATAAGAAATGTGAGATTGTGATATGACATATTGATAAAACAAAAGACATTTGCCAAAGAGAATGCCATCAAGTATCAAAACTGTATAAATGTACAAAAAAAACAACAACAACAACCAAATGTTAGTGTAATGACAAGATAAGAGACACATGGTAGAGGCAGCAGCGAGGCGATACTACGACGTGATCCTCTTTGGCAGACATGCACGAGTACGAGCTGCGTTCAGCACGTCTCTTCAACATGAGGAAGGCCGACAGAAAATACAGTACATCAACGTCCCAGTGTGGCACCCTATTTCCCTACGTAGTGCACTACTTCTGAACAGGGCCCCACAGAGTTCTGGGCAAAAGTAGGGCACTATATAGGGATTAGGGTGCCATTTGGGAAACATTCTAAATCAACCCCCCTCCACACACTGGTGTGTTACTGATGAAATTATAATTCTGGTTTCTTTAACACTATGCCTATACAATACTTGACAAGGCACTGTCAGGATTTATTTAATGATTTTACAATGTTCCTTATTCCGGTAATGCACGAAACTGGCACGTAAAACGACGAGATTTTGACGACAATGGCAACTGATTTCAAACGGCTGCAAAATATATATATATACAGGAATGTGAATGGAGGCCGATGATCCTAGACTCTTAAAGATAAAAAAAAAGTTGCAATCTAGAATTACAGAAGGGTTCTTTGGCTGTCCCCGAAGGAGAACCCAGTGCAGAAGCCTTCTGGGTAATTTTTTGGGGGGGGGTTTCATGTAGAAGAACAGCTGAAGAAGCACTATGGAGCATTTTCATTCTAAGACTGTACTGTTACAGGAAAAACAAGCACCCACTTACTCCAGTCAACATCCATGGGACAGACACAGAGCAACATCTACAGTATGTGTAGTAACTCTCTCAGACTCATTGGCTAGAGGATACACACCTATCTCAACCCCCCCCCCTCCTCCAAAACAAAATAACTCAACTCAGAAAAAAGGAAATTCATGTTCTCTCCATCACACAAAGAAAATACTGTACTTTGATGATAACATTTCTCCGTAAATTCTCAGTCAGGGTAGACACATAAGTCCTTCAGTTCTCAGTCAGGGTAGACACATAAGTCCTTCAGTTCTCAGTCAGGGTAGACACATAAGTCCTTCAGTTCTCAGTCAGGGTAGACACATAAGTCCTTCAGTTCTCAGTCAGGGTAGACACATAAGTCCTTCAGCTCCCAGTTAGGGTAAACACATGACACATCCTTCAGCTCTCAGTCAGGGTAAACACATAAGTCCTTCAGTTCTCAGTCAGGGTAAACACATGACACATCCTCCAGCTCTCAGTCAGGGTAAACACATGACACATCCTTCAGTTCTCAGTCAGGGTAAACACATGACACATCCTTCAGCTCCCAATTAGGGTAAACACATGACACATCCTTCAGCTCTCAGTCAGGGTAAACACATGATACATCCTTCAGTTCTCAGTCAGGGTAAACACATAAGTCCTTCAGCTCTCAGTCAGGGTAAACACATGACACATCCTTCAGCTCTCAGTCAGGGTAAACACATGACACATCCTTCAGTTCTCAGTCAGGGTAAACACATGACACATCCTTCAGCTCTCAGTCAGCGTAAACACATGATACATCCTTCAGCTCCCAGTCAGGGTAAACACATGACACATCCTTCAGCTCTCAGTCAGGGTAAACACATGACACATCCTTCAGCTCCCAGTCAGGGTAAACACATGACACATCCTTCAGCTCTCAGACAGGGTAAACACATGACACATCCTTCAGTTCCCAGTCAGGGTAAACACATGACACATCCTTCAGTTCTCAGTCAGGGTAAACACATAAGTCCTTCAGCTCTCAGTCAGGGTACACACATGACACATCCTTCAGCTCTCAGTCAGGGTAAACACATGATACATCCTTCAGTTCTCAGTCAGGGTAAACACATAAGTCCTTCAGTTCTCAGTCAGGGTAGACACATAAGTCCTTCAGTTCTCAGTCAGGGTAAACACATGATACATCCTTCAGCTCTCAGTCAGGGTAGACACATAAGTCCTTCAGTTCTCAGTCAAGGTAAACACATGACACATCCTTCAGCTCTCAGTCAAGGTAAACACATGATACATCCTTCAGCTCTCAGTCAGGGTAAACACATAAGTCCTTCAGTTCTCAGTCAAGGTAAACACATGACACATCCTTCAGCTCTCAGTCAAGGTAAACACATGATACATCCTTCAGCTCTCAGTCAGGGTAAACACATAAGTCCTTCAGTTCTCAGTCAAGGTAAACACATGATGCATCCTTCAGCTCTCAGTCAGGGTAAACACATAAGTCCTTCAGTTCTCAGTCAAGGTAAACACATGATGCATCCTTCAGTTCTCAGTCAAGGTAGACACATGACACATCCAATCTTAAGTATCATTGGTGTTGAGAGTGCATCCAGTACATTGATATTACATACACTGACAGTATTCAAAGAGCGAGACAGCCTTTCTGGTTTCCCTGTCTCTCTCTCTCTCTGACATCACACAGTGTGGGTAAAGAACGTGGTTTCCCTGTCTCTCTCTCTCTGACATCACACAGTGTGGGTAAAGAACGTGGTTTCCCTGTCTCTCTCTCTCTCTCTCTGACATCACACAGTGTGGGTAAAGAACGAGACAGCAGATCACTTTGATCGACTCACGCTGAGAGGAACTTTTATGGATCAAATTAGATTCGCTTTAGCCAACATCCGCGGAGCTGATGTTCTGACGTGACGGAGGTGGAACTGCTTTGGAGCTGTCAAATCCACAAGCGGCTCCCGGCAGTACACCTTGTCATTGGCTGCACAGAGTCTCATTAAGAGAAATCCAAATCAGTCTTGTTTACAAGTTTGAACACTGACATGTGAGATATAATCTACACCTCGATAAAGGCTGATAGAAATCCTCATTATTTATTAGTTTTTGATGATTTTTAATCATTTTCAAAATAACCTACACTTTCAAGGTCAGAATTTCTAACGCGAGTGGAGGGGGGGGGGGGGGGGGGGGGGGGGGGTGTAGCTTCGAGGACAATGATCACGAGAGCAGCTGCTCGGCGATTTGACAGCTCCAACCTCAGACATCGCTAAAACATCAGCTACGTGGGTGTCTGGTATCGCCGATAATGCTTGATCTGATTGAGGCCTTAAGTCTGAGACACGTTCTTAAATCAGATCCAGGGGAATTAAACCCAGCCATGCAGAGAGAGTGGATATATACTACTACTACGACTACTGGGGGGGGGGGGGGGGGTAAAAAAGCAGACAGACCGGGGTTCAAGTAAGATTTGATACATTTGTATTGTATTGTTGTGATCAGACGAATGAGTCAACTCTATATGTATTTTAAATATGTCCTATAACATCAAATCAATCGATCGATATCATTTAAAATATTTTACAGTATTTGGGCTTTATTGAGCTTTACTTGTCGCAATTGAACCAAATAGAATAATCGCAAAAGGACAAACCCCCTCCACCACTCTGGGGCAGACTAGAGCGAAGGCTAAAGGAATTTGAATAGTATTTGAACCCAGCTCTGATAACTTCCATCCGGAAAAGACTAGGGTTCCATTTGGTTGCCTTAACGACGCTCCATTGTTTGCGTTGACTGTTGCCTTAACGACGCTCCATTGTTTGCGTTGACTGTTGCCTTAACGACGCTCCATTGTTTGCGTTGACTGTTGCCTTAACGACGCTCCATTGTTTGCGTTGACTGTTGCCTTAACGACGCTCCATTGTTTGCGTTGACTGGAGCGTAAACGACTCTTGTGTACCAACATGTCGGGAACGGCATTATTCACATAGCATCACTCTCAGAGCGCAGGTAGGAATAACTTCACCCAATCAGGTGAAGATGTATATTAAAAAGAGGACCGTCTCATTCTGCTTGCTGACTCACCCCGTCCATCATCCACAACACGCACAACTCTTGTCCCTGAAGGTGTGCTTTGCCTTTCTGTTTCCCGAGGCTGTGCTGTGCCGTCTTCAGAAACTCGTTGCAGAGAGATATTATAAAAGACAAGATATCCATTTTTTTTTTTTTAAACCAAAAGAACTCTCGGGGAATTCCGTTCGTCAGACAGCATCAATAAACCACGGTGCAGTGTTGCATCAAACCAGTGCTGCATTTCTGAACAAGCTTTCCTGTTCGGCAAAAGCATCGTCAAACCCCGGTGCGTTTGGCACACACACACACACATCTTCAAACCACAGTGCATACGGTGTTGAGGTTGGGGTCGAAGCGAACCACTTTCCCCTCCGCAGACTTGGTGTTGGTGTCGTACATGGGGTTCTCATACGTCGCCTGGCCGTTGTTGTTCTCGTGGACTGAACAGCCGGTGTACTGGGTCTGATCTGTTTTCCTACAATATAGAGTAGACACAGTACACACACACACACACATCTGTCAATGAGACAATACTACTTCATCAATCTACTGTACAGCTTCTGTTTTAAAGCATCAACAACTTCTCAAATGTCAAGAACTTCTCTACGAACGGTGAAAACTGGAAATATGTTCCACTTCTATTCACACAACCAAACCAATATTAACAAGACGTGGTCCTGTGTGGCTTCCTGTACACTCACTGCACTGTGTGGCTTCCTGTACACTCACTGCACTGTGTGGCTTCCTGTACACTCACTGCACTGTGTGGCTTCCTGTACACTCACTGCACTGTGTGGCGTGGGAGAGAAGCCTCTGTCTAAGTGGCGTGTATTATTATTATCGGGTTGCCGAAGCTACGTACCGTTGCCGAAGCTACGTACCGTTGTTTGTAGAGATAGAATCCCAGGCCTGCCAACACGAGGCCAAAGAAAGGTACCAGGATGGCTATGACCATAGAGCTGCTGTTGGAGACATGAGGAGGACCTGCAGTTGTGATGTTGATCTCTCTCACCTTCATACCTACATGGGGAACAAACCAGGAGCAGAAGGTGGAGCAGGATGAGGAGGAAGAGGAGGAGCAGGATGAGGAGGAAGAGGAGGAAGAGGATGAGGAGGAAGAAGAGGAGGAGGAAGAGGATGAGGAGCAGGAGGAGCAGGAAGAGGAGTAGGAAGAAGAGGAGGAGGAGGAGGAGGAGGAGGAGGAGGAAGAAGAGGAGGAGGAGGATGAGGAGGAGGAAGAGGAAGTGGAAGAGGAGGAGGAGGAGGAGGAAGAGGAGGAAGAAGAGGAGGAGGAAGAGGAGGAGGAAGAGGAGGAAGAGGATGAGGAGGAGGAGGAAGAGGAGTCAGAGGAGGAGGAGGAGGATGAGGAAGAGGATGAGGAAGCGGAGGAGGAAGAGGAGGAGGAAGAGGAAGAGGAAGAAGAAGAAGAGGAGGATGAGGAGGAGGAGGAGGAAGAGGAAGAAGAGGAGGATGAGGAGGATGAGAAGGAAGAGGAGGAGGAGGAAGAGGAAGAGGAAGAAGAAGAGGAGGAGGATGAGGAAGAGGAAGAAGAAGGGGAGGATGAGGAGGAGGAGGAGGAGGAAGAGGAAGAGGAGGAGGAAGAGGAAGAGGAGGAGGAAGAGGAAGAGGAGGAGGATGAGGAAGAGGAGGAAGAGGAAGAGGATGAGGAAGAGGAAGAAGAGGAGGATGAGGAGGAGGAGGAGGAGGAGGAAGAGGAGGAGGAGGAGGAGGAAGAGGAGGAGGAGGAGGAGGATGAGGAGGAGGAGGAGGAAGAGAAGGAAGAGGAGGAGGAGGATGAGGAGGAGGAGGAGGAGGAAGAGGAAGAGGAGGACGACACAATGTTGGTGGTTACAATTGTCAAATGTGTAATTGTTGTGATAAGATTGAGTAGTTCTAAATCCTACCTACCTAGTCTCTGCAGCCCGAACTGTCCATAGTCTTTCCCCTGTATGAAGCCTTGTTCTAAATCCTACCTACCTAGTCTCTGCAGCCCGAACTGTCCATAGTCTTTCCCCTGTATGAAGCCTTGTTCTAAATCCTACCTACCTAGTCTCTGCAGCCCGAACTGTCCATAGTCTTTCCCCTGGATGAAGCCTTGTTCTAAATCCTACCTACCTAGTCTCTGCAGCCCGAACTGTCCATAGTCTTTCCCCTGGATGAAGCCTTGTTCTAAATCCTACCTACCTAGTCTCTGCAGCCCGAACTGTCCATAGTCTTTCCCCTGGATGAAGCCTTGGAATACATAACTGCCCCCGTCAGGTTCAGCTGAGACCTTTCACAGGAGATAAAAGAAAAACAGTGAACTTCTACTTTGTTCAGACATGTAAAACCCATCTCGTTGAAATGACTGAGTTACTGATGTCTTCTGTCAATAACTCCTTATAAGCAGTCTGTCTGCCACACAGTCCTACCATGTTACTGTCTGTCTGCCGCACAGTACTACCATGTTTCTGTCTGTCTGCCGTACAGTCCTTCCATGTTACTGTCTGTCTGCCGTTCAGTCCTACCATGTTGCTGTCTGTCTGCCGTACAGTCCTACCATGTTACTGGCCTTTAGGTTTATATTCCAATTCGACAGGCAGTTCTTCTGGATGTTTAACATATAGTCAAAGCAGCAATGTTACGGAAGCCAAGAGAGGCACTAAACATAGTCAATATACGAACTGTTCAATACATCACAGAGAGTTGAATCATATAAACAGTCAATATACGAATTGTTCAATACATCACAGAGAGTTGAATCATATAAACAATTTGCAACATCAGATTTGTTGAATCAATTGTTTTTGTAAACGTTACCATAGTGAAAACAGAGACTCCTGTGTTAGAAAAGTAACACACTGAAGGTCTTCCACAGTTATACTCGAGTCGACAGCCTGACTCTAGGGTATCCCAGGGTACTTACAAAACCATCCATAGCCCAGGTCTCCTCGGTAACCCGGCTATACGTGCTGTGGGCCAGGGCTTTCATGTGGTACAGCAGGAGCATTAACCTGGCCTCGCGGTTCTTATACACTCCTAGAGGAGAGGAGAGGAGAGGAGAGGAGAGGGAAGGGAAGGGGAGGAGAGATGAGTGGAGAGGAGAGGAGAGGAGAGGAGAGAGGAGAGAGGGAAAGGGATAGGAGAGGAGGGGAGGGGAGAGGAGAAGAGAAGAGAAGAGAAGAGAGGCGAGGAGAGGCGAGGAGAGGCGAGGAGAGGAGGGGATAGGAGAGGAGAGGAGGGGATAGGAGAGGAGGGGAGGGGAGAGGAGGGAGAGAGGAGGAGAGATGAGTGGAGAGGAGGGGAGAGGGAAGGGGAGGAGAGGAGAGAGGAGAGGAGAGAGGAGGGGAGGAGAGATGGGCAGAGGGAAGGGGATAGGAGAGGAGAGGAAGAGGAAGAGGAGAGATGAGAGGAGAGGGGGAGAGGCAAGGAGAGGAGAGGACAGGAGAGGAGAGGAGGAGAGATGATAGGAGGGGAGAGGGAAGGGAAGGGGAGGGGATAAGAGAGGGAAGCGAAGGGGAGGGGATAAGAGAGGGAAGGGAAGGGAAGGGAAGGGGAGGGAGGGGAAGGGAATGGAAAGGAAGGGAAGGGGATAGGAGAGGAGGGGAGGGAAGGGAAGAGAAGGGAAGTGAAGGGAAGGGAAGGGAAGGAAAGGGAAGGGAAGGGGAGGAAAGGGAAGGGAAGGGACGGGAAAGGAAGGGAAGGGGATAGGAGAGGAGGGGAGGGAAGGGAAGGGAAGGGAAGGGAAGTGGAGCGAAGGGAAGGGAAGGGAAGGGAAGGGAAGGGAAGGGAAGGGAAGGGAAGGGAGGGAAGGGAAGGGAAGGGGATAGGAGAGGAGGGGTGGGAAAAGGAGAGGAGAGGGAAGGGTGAGAGGAGTCAGCACAAATTACAATAGACCTCTTTTCAACCAATAAGATTTCTGCCAGTAAACTGAGGAATATGGTGAGACACAACCACAACATGCATGTAACAACAACAACAACAACAACAACAACTAAAAGCAGAAAAAGGTGACATGATAAACGAACTTACCAGAGAGCAGGAATTCCGCGTTGCTGTCGTTTAGCGTCGCGTTCACTATCCCCGTGCTGCTATTAAAATGAGTGACTGTCAAAGTCATCGGTTGTTTCTGACTCTTATAATCATAGGAGCCTCTCCAGATGAAATCAGGGGCGAAGACGTTATCAGGGACTGGAATACAGGACGTTATAAAGACCTCAGCAATACAGATCATTCATTATGTAGAGCCATATAAAACGTTAGGATTTATTTCTTTCATTTGTTGTTTTTTTTCCCTTCCATTTCTATGTCTTGGAAAGAGCAGGTGTTCTTCATGTTTTATCCACTCAGTATGGATAACTACCATCAGTGGCTATTGAACAATCCCCATTGTAAATGTACTGTATTCTTCTTATCATGTAAATGTACTGTATTCTTCTTATCATGTAAAGCTACTGTATTTTTCTTATCATGTAAATTTACTGTATTATTCTTATCATGTAAATTTACTGTATTATTCTTACCATGTAAATTTACTGTATTCTTCTTATCATGTAAAGTTACTGTATTCTTCTTATCATGTAAATTTACTGTATTATTATTACCATGTAAATTTACTGTATTCTTCTTATCATGTAAATTTACTGTATTATTCTTATCATGTAAATTTACTGTATTCTTCTTATCATGTAAATTTACTGTATTCTTCTTATCATGTAAATTTACTGTATTCTTCTTACCATGTAAATTTACTGTATTCTTCTTATCATGTACATTTACTGTATTCTTCTTATCATGTAAATTTACTGTATTCTTCTTACCATGTAAATGTACTGTATTCTTCTTATCATGTACATTTACTGTATTCTTCTTACCATGTAAATTTACTGTATTCTTCTTACCATGTAAAGTTACTGTATTCTTCTTACCATGTAAATTTACTGTATTCTTCTTCTCATGTAAAGTTACTGTATTCTTCTTACCATGTAAATTTACTGTATTCTTCTTATCATGTAAATTTACTGTATTCTTCTTACCATGTAAAGTTACTGTATTCTTCTTACCGTGTATGTTGGGGCTTGGCGTTCCCTGTAAGGTTGTGGTAGGTTTCTCCGTTTGTTTGGAGCCCACTGGAAAGAAACATAGAATTATGTATCTCACAAATCGGCGCTGTTTCAGAGCACAGCAGAAACACCCTCGGGATGTTATCAAAAATAAACACTTTCATGACTGTGTTGCTAACACAGTAACTCTCCTTAATGTTGCAGAGCCTGCTAGGAAGATACATACTGTGTGTGTGTGTGTGTGTGTGTGTGTGTGTGTGGGTGCACATTTTACATCAGCTCTCAGAGAATAGAGTTTCTAACGCAACACAACATGACAGTTACTGAGATACAACGGCACCGCGGAAAATATGTAGACGCTTCTTCCAGGTGCTGTTTATGTCAGGAAGAGATTCTTTCCAGGTGCAGTTTATGGCAGGAAGAGATTCTTCCAGGTGCTGTTTATGGCAGGAAGAGATTATTTCCAGGTGCAGTTTATGGCAGGAAGAGATTCTTCCAGGTGCTGTTTATGGCAGGAAGAGATTCTTTCCAGGTGCTGTTTATGGCAGGAAGAGATTCTTTCCAGGTGCAGTTTATGGCAGGAAGAGATTCTTTCCAGGTGCTGTTTATGGCAGGAAGAGATTCTTCCAGGTGCTGTTTATGGCAGGAAGAGATTCTTTCCAGGTGCTGTTTATGGCAGGAAGAGATTGTTTCCAGGTGCTGTTTATGGCAGGAAGAGATTCTTTCCAGGTGCTGTTTATGGCAGGAAGAGAGTCCTCCAGGTGCTGTTTATGGCAGGAAGAGATTCTTTCCAGGTGCTGTTTATGGCAGGAAGAGATTATTTTCAGGTGCTGTTTATGGCAGGAAGAGTTTCTTTCAGGTGCTTTTTATGGCAGGAAGAGAGTCTTTCCAGGTGCTGTTTATGGCAGGAAGAGATTCTTCCAGGTGTTGTTTATGGCAGGAAGAGAGTCTTTCCAGGTGCTGTTTATGGCAGGAAGAGATTCTTCCCGTTGCTGCTGACGGCAGGAAGTAACAACTGAGTATCAAAAACAACAGAATGTAAAAACCACCCACTTGGAAAGAAAACGATCAACCGCCAGTCTTTTTAAAAGTTGCGTGAGCTTTTTCACATTGTGTTTTTGGACCCTCAGTTCTGCCATAACCATCACCTTGAAGTTGTTTCAGATCAAATGTATATCAATGTCTACTCTCAAAAGTCATAACCAGCTTTCTACAGTACTTCTGTCCAGTCATAACCAGCTTTCTACAGTACTTCTGTCCAGTCATAACCAGCTTTCTACAGTACTTATTTTTCACATTTAGATATCTATTGTATCTTCTCATCATTGGCATTGTATCTCAGTAACTGTCAAGTTGTGTTGGAAACATATATCAATATCATAGTATAAAACCAGATAGACTTCATTTCCCTACCTCTGCAGATGGGGACCTTACCAGTCCAGCTTCCATCAGACCTGCAGACCCTGTGTTCTGACCCCCCAGACAGGATGAAGCCAGGCTGGCAGGAGTAGAGCAGGGTGTAGCCATACGGAGCCAGCTCCATCCCAACCACGTCTGCATTGGGAGGGGACTTGGGCTGCTTACACGAATGGGCTGCAGAGAGAACACACACACACACAAACACACACACACACAGATAGTTAATCAGGGGCGTGAACAGGGAAACATATTACAGAGGCTTGTGAAAGTATTTACCCCCCTTGGAATTTTACCTATTTTGTTGCCTTACAACCTGGAATTAAAATAGATTTTTTTGGAGGGGGGGAGGGGAAACAAACAAGAAATAACACTAGAAGACTGAAAACTTGAGTGTGCATAATTATTCACCCCCTCAAAGTCAATACTTTGTAGAGCCAACTTTTGCAGCAATTACAGCTGCAAGTCTCTTGGGGTATGTCTCTATAAGCTTGGCACATCTAGTCACTGGGATTTTTGCCCATTCTTCAAGGCAAAACTGTTTCAGCTCCATCAAGTTGGATGGGTTCCGCTGGTGTACAGCAATCACTTTAAGTACCACAGATTCTCAATTGGATTGAGGTCTGAGCTTTGACTAGGCCATTCCAAGACATTTAAATGTTTCCCCTTAAATCATTCGAGTGTTGCTTTAGCAGTATGCTTAGGGTCATTGTCCTGCTGGAAGGTGAACCTCCGTCTCAGTCTCAAATCGCTGAAAGACTGAAACAGGTTTCCCTTAAGAATTTCCCTGTATTTAGCACCATCCATCATTCCTTCAATTCTGACCAGTTTCCCAGTTCCTGCCGATGAAAAACATCCCCACAGCATGATGCTACCACCACCATGCTTCACTGTGGGGATGGTATTCTCGGGGAGATGAGAGGTGTTGGGTTTGCACCAGAAATAGCATTTTCCTTGATGGCCAAAAAGCTACATTTTAGTCTCATCTGACCAGAGTACCTTCTTCCATATGTCTGGGGAGTTTCCCTCATGCCTTTTGGCGAAACACCAAACATGTTTTCTTATTTTCTTCTTTAAGCTTATTTTTAATTTGTTTATCTTATGGACAGATATTCCAATCTCCGCTGTGGAGCTTTGCAGCTCCTTCAGTATTATCTTTGGTCTCTTTGTTGCCTCTCTAATTAATTCCCTCTTTGCCTGGTCCGTGAGTCTTGGTGGGTGGTCCTCTCTTGGTAAGGTTTGTTGTGGTGACACAATCTTTCCATTTTAGAATAATGGATTTAACGGTGCTCCGTGGGATGTTCAAAGTTTCTGATATTTTTTTTTATAATCAATCCTCATCTGTACTTCTCCACAACTTTGTCCCTGACCTGTTTGGAGAGCTCCTTGGTCTTCATGGTGCCACTTGCTTGGTGGTGCCCCTTGCTTAGTGGTGTTGTAGACTCTGGGGCCTTTCAGAACAGGATGTATATTTACTGTCATGCGACACTTAGATTTCACACAGGTGGACTTTATTTAACTTGTTATGTGACTTCTGAAGGTAATTGGTTGCACCAGATCTTGTTTAGTGGCTTCATAGCAAAGGGGGTGAATACATATGCACCACTTTTTTTAACTTTTTTTAATATATATATATTTTTTAAACAGGTTATTTTTTCTAGTTCACTTCACCAATTTTTTGTCTGTCCATTACATTAAATCCAAATAAAACATCTATTTAAATTACAGGTTGTAATGCAACAAAATAGGAAAAACACCAAGGGGGATGAACACTTTTGCAAGGCACTGTAGGTCAACACCAGGGATGGGCAACTTTGATGGGGTTGGATTCCACAAAATAACTGAACTCATCACGTGGATATTGGTTTGGGGGGGGGGGGGGGGGGGGGGGTGTAGATCAGTGTGTATAGACGACATGGACTCAGAGAAGCAGGGTTTCCTGGGGGTGCGTATCCCTGATAATGAAGCAATCAGTGTTTGTATTAGCAGGCGTCTCAGGGTTTTTCTGCTTGGCCTAAAGCAAGTTGTTGGTCAACTGAGAGAGCAGTAGATAGGCTGCCTCCCAAATAGAACACTATTCCCTATATAGTGTACTACTTTAGATCAGGGCCCAAATGGCACCTTATGCCCTATATAGTGCACTACTTTTCATCAGGGTCCATAAGGCTCTATGTGCCTCCCCATCAGGACTGTGAACAAAGACTGGCTGCAGTGTTTATACAATACCAGACTGCTTTGAAGATATCCTGAATCTACTAAACTAATGAGTTGAAGATATCCTGAATCTACTAAACTAATGAGTTGAAGGTATCCTGAATCTACTAAACTAATGAGTTGAAGATATCCTTAATCTACTAAACTAATGAGTTGAATATATCCTGAATCTACTAAACTAATGAGTTGAAGATATGAGTTCATGACAGAGTCACAGCAGTGAATTGGCCCTTCATGTTGTTTTAGTGACAGAGTCACAACAGTGAATTGGCCCTTCATGTTGTTTTAGTGACAGAGTCACAACAGTGAATTGGCCCTTCGTGTTGTTTTAGTGACAGAGTCACAACAGTGAATTGGCCCTTCCTGTTGTTTTAGTGACAGAGTCACAACAGTGAATTGGCCCTTTATGTTGTTTTAGTGACAGTCACAACAGTGAATTGGCCCTTCATGTTGTTTTAGTGACATTAACTCTAATAGAAAACAGGGAGGAGGAGAGGGCTGTGTTCTGCTCCATCACAGAGAGAAGATGGAGGAGGGAATGAGGGAGGAGGAGAGAGGAGGAGAGAGGAGGAGAGGGCTGTGTTCTGCTCCATCACAGAGAGAAGATGGAGGAGGGAATGGAAGAGGGAAGGGCTGTGTTCTGCTCCATCACAGAGAGAAGATGGAGGAGGGAATGGAGGAGGGAAGGGCTGTGTTCTGCTCCATCACAGAGAGAAGATGGAGGAGGGAATGGAGGAGGGAAGGGCTGTGTTCTGCTCCATCACAGAGAGAAGATGGAGGAGGGAATGGAGGAGGGAAGGGCTGTGTTCTGCTCCATCACAGAGAGAAGATGGAGGAGGGAATGGAGGAGGGAATGAGGGAGGAGGAGGGAGAAAGACAGTGTCTCAGTCTCTCTCTCAGTGTCTCAGTCTCTCTCTCTGTGTCTCTCTCTCTCTGTATCTCTCTCTGTCTCTCTCTGTCTCTGTCTCTCTCTGTGTCTCTCTGTCTCTGTGTCTCTCTCTCTCTCGCTGTCTCTCTGTGTGTCTCTGTGTGTGTCTCTCTGTGTGTCTCTCTATGTGTGTCTCTCTCTCTGTGTCTCTCTCTCTGTGTCTCTCTCTCTCTCTGTGTCTGTCTCTCTGTCTCTCTCTCTCTCTGTGTCTCTCTGTGTCTCTCTGTGTCTCTCTCTGTGTCTCTCTGTGTGTGTGTCTCTCTCTCTCTTTCCCCTCTTCATCTCTCCCTCCCCCCATCTTTCTCTCCCCCCTCTCTTCCCCTTCCTCTCTCCCCCCTCTCTTCCTCCCTCCTCTCTCACTCGGAGATTCATCCAACTGATGTGTGTGTGTGTTAGGGAGCTGGTCCAGACCATGGACTGACTTTGTGATTTTAATATGATGCTGAGAGTAGATGAAATGAGAGGCTGTGGCTGTCTTCAGCTGCAGGACGGCTCCCACACAGACATGAGTAAGAGGGGGACGTTAGGGAGGTGGAGGGAGGACCAGGACCAGACAGGACAGGACCAGACAGGACAGGAGCACACAGGACCAGACAGGACAGGAGCAGACAGGACATGAGCACATAGGAGCAGACAGGACAGGAGCAGACAGGACAGGAGAAGACAGAAGCAGACAGGACAGGAACAGACAGGACCAGCCAGGACAGGAACAGACAGGACCAGCCAGGACAGGACAGGACCAGACAGGACAGGACAGGACCAGACAGGACAGGACCAGACAGGACCAGCCAGGACAGGAACAGACAGGACCAGCCAGGACAGGACAGGACCAGACAGGACAGGACAGGACCAGACAGGACAGGACCAGACAGGAACAGACAGGACAGGAGAAGACAGGACAGGACCAGACAGGACCAGACAGGACAGGAGCAGGACAAGAGCAGACAGGACAGGGGCAGACAGGAGCAGACAGGAAAGGAACACACAGGACCAGACAGGACAGGAGCACACAGGAGCAGACAGGACAGGAGCAGACAGGACAGGAGAAGACAGAAGCAGACAGGACAGGAACAGACAGGACCAGCCAGGACAGGAACAGACAGGACCAGCCAGGACAGGACAGGACCAGACAGGACAGGACAGGACAGGACCAGACAGGAACAGACAGGACAGGAGAAGACAGGACAGGACCAGACAGGACCAGACAGGACAGGAGCAGCCAGGACAGGACCAGACAGGACAGGAGCAGACAGGACAGGACCAGACAGGAGCAGACAGGACAGGAGCAGACAGGACAGGAGCAGCCAGGACAGGACCAGACAGGACAGGACCAGACATAAACAGACAGGACAGGACCAGACAGGACAGGACCAGACAGGACAGGACCAAAAAGGACAGGACCAGACAGGACAGGACCAGACAGGACAGGACCAGACAGGACCAGACAGGACAGGACCAGACAGGACAGGACCAGACAGGACAGGACCAGACAGGACAGGACCAGACAGGTCAGGAGCAGACAGGACAGGAGCAGCCAGGACAGGACCAGACAGGACAGGACCAGACAGGACCAGACAGGACAGGAGCAGCCAGGACAGGACCAGACAGGACAGGACCAGACAGAAACAGACAGGACAGGAGAAGCCAGGACAGGACCAGACAGGACAGGACCAGACAGGACCAGACAGGACAGGACCAGACAGGACAGGAGCAGCCAGGACAGGACCAGACAGGACAGGACCAGACAGGACCAGACAGGACAGGACCAGACAGGAGCAGACAGGACAGGAGCAGACAGGACAGGAGCAGCCAGGACAGGACCAGACAGGACAGGACCAGACATAAACAGACAGGACAGGACCAGACAGGACAGGACCAGACAGGACAGGATCAAAAAGGACAGGACCAGACAGGACAGGACCAGACAGGACAGGACCAGACAGGACCAGACAGGACAGGAGCAGCCAGGACAGGAGCAGCCAGGACAGGACCAGACAGGACAGGACCAAACAGGACAGGAGCAGCCAGGACAGGACCAGACAGGACAGGACCAGACAGGACCAGACAGGACAGGACCAGACAGGACCAGACAGGACAGGACCAGACAGGACAGGAGCAGCCAAGACAGGAGCAGCCAGGACAGGACCAGACAGGACAGGACCAGACAGGACCAGACAGGACAGGAGCAGCCAGGACAGGAGCAGCCAGGACAGGACCAGACAGGACAGGACCAAACAGGACAGGAGCAGCCAGGACAGGACCAGACAGGACCAGACAGGACAGGACCAGACAGGACAGGACCAGACAGGACAGGAGCAGCCAGGACAGGACCAGACAGGACAGGACCAGACAGGACAGGACCACACCACATGGCAGTGCAGTAGACAGATCAGACAGACCACTGAGATACTGTACATAAATAACCACACAGGCACACCATTGGGGTACGGCTGGAGGATACAGACGTTGTATTAGCTAACAAAGCAACTTTCCCATCAAAGGGTAATTCCAATGGGAATTCTGTCTAGGGGAGTAGTTATGATAATAGTGATTATGAAATATAATTTTCATCAGCAATAAATCATAATCCTATGCAAATGTGTAGAGTATTAATGTTTCCTTTTAACGTTGGATGAATAAGTGTAAATAGCAGGCACTTATCACTCTTAAAATACTAACGTTGAATTCATCAGTCGTGTGTTTACGCCACATGTGATCTGGCGGGTCCCAGTGGAAAAGCCCCTCTGGCTTCGGGAAACTGACAGCGAGTGGCCAGGCAACATTCTACACACTTCATAGGGAAACTGACAGCGATTGGCCAGGCAACATTCTACACACTTCATAGGGAAACTGACAGCGATTGGCCAGGCAACATTCTACACACTTCATAAGGAAACTGACAGCGATTGGCCAGGCAACATTCTATACACTTCATAGGGAAACTGACAGCGATTGGCCCGGCAACATTCTACACACTTCATAGGGAAACTGACAGCGATTGGCCAGGCAACATTCTACACACTTCATAGGGAAACTGACAGCGATTGGCCAGGCAACATTGTACACACTTCATAGGGAAACTGACAGAGATTGGCCAGGCAACATTGTACACACTTCATAGGGAAACTGACAGCGATTGGCCAGGCAACATTCTACACACTTCATAGGGAAACTGACAGCGATTGGCCAGGCAACATTGTACACACTTCATAGGGAAACTGACAGTGATTGGCCAGGCAACATTCTACACACTTCATAGGGAAACTGACAGCGATTGGCTCTGCAACATTCTACACACTTCATAGGGAAACTGACAGCGATTGGCCAGGCAACATTCTACACACTTCATAGGGAAACTGACAGCGATTGGCCAGGCAACATTCTACACACTTCATAGGGAAACTGAGAGCGATTGGCCAGGCAACATTCTACACACTTCATAGGGAAACTGACAGCGATTGGCCAGGCAACATTCTACACACTTCATATGGAAACTGACAGCGATTGGACAGGCAACATTCTACACACTTCATAGGGAAACTGAGAGCGATTGGCCAGGCAACATTCTACACACTTCATAGGGAAACTGACAGCGATTGGCCAGGCAACATTCTACACACTTCATAGGGAAACTGACAGCGATTGGCCAGGCAACATTCTACACACTTCATAGGGAAACTGACAGCGATTGGCCAGGCAACATTCTACACACTTCATAGGGAAACTGACAGCGATTGGCCAGGCAACATTCTACACACTTCATAGGGAAACTGACAGCGATTGGCCAGGCAACATTCTACACACTTCATAGGGAAACTGACAGCGATTGGCCAGGCAACATTCTACACACTTCATAGGGAAACTGACAGCGATTGGCCAGGCAACATTCTACACACTTCATAAGGAAACTGACAGCGATTGGCCAGGCAGCATTCTACACACTTCATACGGAAACTGACAGCGATTGGCCAGGCAGCATTCTACACACTTCATAGGGAAACTGACAGCGATTGGCCAGGCAACATTCTACAAACTTCATAAGGAAACTGACAGCGATTGGCCAGGCAGCATTCTACACACTTCATAGGGAAACTGACAGCGATTGGCCAGGCAACATTCTACACACTTTATAAGGAAACTGACAGCGATTGGACAGGCAACATTCTACACACTTCATAGGGAAACTGACAGCGATTGGCCAGGCAACATTCTACACACTTCATAGTGAAACTGACAGCGATTGGCCAGGCAACATTCTACACACTTCATAGGGAAACTGACAGCGATTGGCCAGGCAACATTCTACACACTTCATAGGGAAACTGACAGCGATTGGCCAGGCAACATTCTACACACTTCATAGGGAAACTGACAGTGATTGGCCAGGCAACATTTTACACACTTCATAGGGAAACTGACAGTGATTGGCCAGGCAACATTCTACACACTTCATAAGGAAACTGACAGCGATTGGCCAGGCAACATTCTACACACTTCATAGGGAAACTGACAGCGATTGGCCAGGCAACATTCTAAACACTTCATAGGGAAACTGACAGTGATTGGCCAGGCAACATTTTACACACTTCATAGGGAAACTGACAGCGATTGGCCAGGCAACATTCAACACACTTCATAAGGAAACTGACAGCAATTGGCCAGGCAACATTCTACACACTTCATAGGGAAACTGACAGCGATTGGCCAGGCAACATTCTACACACTTCATAGGGAAACTGACAGCGATTTGCCAGGCAACATTCTACACACTTCATAGGGAAACTGACAGCGATTGGCCAGGCAACATTCTACACACTTCATAGGGAAACTGACAGCGATTGGCCAGGCAACATTCTACACACTTCATAGGGAAACTGACAGCGATTGGCCAGGCAACATTCTACACACTTCATAGGGAAACTGAGAGCGATTGGCCCGGCAACATTCTACACACTTCATAGGGAAACTGACAGCGATTGGCCAGGCAACATTCTACACAATTCATATGGAAACTGACAGCGATTGGACAGGCAACATTCTACACACTTCATAGGGAAACTGAGAGCGATTGGCCAGGCAACATTCTACACACTTCATAGGGAAACTGACAGCGATTGGCCAGGCAACATTCTACACACTTCATAGGGAAACTGACAGCGATTGGCCAGGCAACATTCTACACACTTCATAGGGAAACTGACAGCGATTGGCCAGGCAACATTCTACACACTTCATAGGGAAACTGACAGCGATTGGCCAGGCAACATTCTACACACTTCATAGGGAAACTGACAGCGATTGGCCAGGCAACATTCTACACACTTCATAGGGAAACTGACGGCGATTGGCCAGGCAACATTCTACACACTTCATAAGGAAACTGACAGCGATTGGCCAGGCAGCATTCTACACACTTCATAGGGAAAATGACAGCGATTGGCCAGGCAACATTCTACACACTTCATAGGGAAACTGACAGCGATTGGCCAGGCAACATTCTACACACTTCATAGGGAAACTGAGAGCGATTGGCCAGGCAACATTCTACACACTTCATAGGGAAACTGACAACGATTGGCCAGGCAACATTCTACACACTTCATATGGAAACTGACAGCGATTGGACAGGCAACATTCTACACACTTCATAGGGAAACTGACAGCGATTGGCCAGGCAACATTCTACACACTTCATAGGGAAACTGACAGTGATTGGCCAGGCAACATTCTACACACTTCATAGGGAAACTGACAGCGATTGGCCAGGCAACATTCTACACACTTCATAGGGAAACTGACAGCGATTGGCCAGGCAACATTCTACACACTTCATAGGGAAACTGACAGTGATTGGCCAGGCAACATTTTACACACTTCATAGGGAAACTGACAGTGATTGGCCAGGCAACATTCTACACACTTCATAAGGAAACTGACAGCGATTGGCCAGGCAACATTCTACACACTTCATAGGGAAACTGACAGCGATTGGCCCGGCAACATTCTACACACTTCATAGGGAAACTGACAGCGATTGGCCAGGCAACATTCTACACACTTCATAAGGAAACTGACAGCAATTGGCCAGGCAACATTCTACACACTTCATAGGGAAACTGACAGCGATTGGCCAGGCAACATTCTACACACTTCATAGGGAAACTGACAGCGATTTGCCAGGCAACATTCTACACACTTCATAGGGAAACTGACAGCGATTGGCCAGGCAACATTCTACACACTTCATAGGGAAACTGACAGCGATTGGCCAGGCAACATTCTACACACTTCATAGGGAAACTGACAGCGATTGGCCAGGCAACATTCTACACACTTCATAGGGAAATTGACTGCGATTGGCCCGGCAACATTCTACACACTTCATAGGGAAACTGACAGCGATTGGCCCGGCAACATTCTACACACTTCAGGCTACACTACACATCAGTAATCATGTCAACAACACTTCACTGGCAGACACACTCATAATGGCATGGAGTTGATTGCAGAGTGGAGCAGGAGATGTGAAGTGGAGAGGAGGGAGGACGGAGAAGAGAGGAGAGAGTAGAGAGGATAGAGGACTGAGGAAGAGGAGAGAGGATAGAAGATAGAGGATAGAGGACTGAGGAAGAGGAGAGGTTGTGAGAGCAGAGAGAGGACTGAGGAAGAGGAGAGAAGAGAGAGGAAAGAGCAAAGAGAGGGAAGAGCAGAGAGACGAGAGAGGAGAGGGGACTGCAGAAGAGGAGAGAGGAGGGGGAACTGAGGAATAGGAGAGGGGAGAGAGGAGAGGGGACTGCAGAAGAGGAGAGAGGAGGGGGAACTGAGGAATAGGAGAGGGGAGAGAGGAGACAGGATAGGAAGAGGAGAGAGGAGGGGGAACTGAGGAATAGGAGAGGGGAGAGAGGAGAGCGGACTGAGGAAGAGGAGAGGGGACTGAAGAATAAGAGAGGGGAGAGAGGAGAGTGGAGAGGTGGAGGGAGAAGAGAGACAGACAAGAAGAGGTCAGGAGAGGAAGATGACAGAGGAAGAGATAAGGAGAGCTCACGGATGCATGTTGGCTGAGAGCCGCTCCAGGTGAGGTCAGACAGGCAGAGTCGGGTGGTGGAACCCTGGAGTAGGTGGCCCTGCTGGCACTGGAACTCCACCTTACTGCCCACCTGGTTCAGAGAGACAGACAGACAGACATTACTAAACTCCACCTTACTGTCCACCTGGTTCAGAGAGACAGACAGACATTACTAAACTCCACCTTACTGTCCACCTGGTTCAGAGAGACAGACAGACAGACAGATCTTACACCACACCTGGTTCAGACAGACAGACAGACATTACTAAACTCCACCTTACTGCCCACCTGGTTCAGAGAGACAGACAGACAGACATTACTAAACTCCACCTTACTGACCACCTGGTTCAGACAGACAGACATTACTAAACTCCACCTTACTGCCCACCTGGTTCAGACAGACAGAACCAGGTTCAGAGAGACAGACATTACTAAACCCCTTACTGCCCACCTGGTTCAGAGAGACAGACATTATTACTAAACTCCACCTTACTGCCCACCTGGTTCAGAGAGACAGACATTACTAAACTCCACCTTACTGCCCACCTGGTTCAGAGAGACAGACAGACATTACTAAACTCCACCTTACTGCCCACCTGGTTCAGAGAGACAGACAGACAGATATTACTAAACTCCTTACTGCCCACCTGGTTCAGACAGACAGACAGAACTAAACCCCTTATTGCCCACCTGGTTCAGACAGACAGACAGACAGACAGACATTACTAAACCCCTTACTGCCCACCTGGTTCAGAGAGACAGACAGACAGACAGACATTACTAAACTCCACCTTACTGCCCACCTGGTTCAGAGAGACAGACATTACTAAACCCCTTATTGCCCACCTGGTTCAGAGAGACAGACAGACAGGCATTACTAAACTCCACCTTACTGCCCACCTGGTTCAGAGAGACAGACAGACAGATATTACTAAACTCCTTACTGCCCACCTGGTTCAGACAGACAGACATTACTAAACCCCTTATTGCCCACCTGGTTCAGACAGACAGACATTACTAAACTCCTTACTGCTCACCTGGTTCAGAGAGACAGACAGACATTACTAAACCCCTTACTGCCCACCTGGTTCAGATAGACAGACAGACAGACATTACTAAACTCCACCTTACTGCCCACCTGGTTCAGAGAGACAGACAGACAGATATTACTAAACTCCACCTTACTGCCCACCTGGTTCAGAGAGACAGACAGACAGACATTACTAAACTCCACCTTACTGCCCACCAATCATGGCCGGTTGTGATACAGCCTGGAATCGAACCAGGGTCTGTAGTGACGCCTCTAGCACTGAGATGCAGTGCCTTAGACCGCTGCGCCACTCAGGAGCCCCCGAATACTTTTAGGATGAGTCCAGTTAAGTCTAATTAACCCCAAAAGACAGTTAAGTCTATTTAACCTCCAAAAGACAGTTAAGTCTAATTAACCCCAAAAGACAGTTAAGTCTAATTAACCCCAAAAGACAGTTAAGTCTAATTAACCCCAAAAGACAGTTAAGTCTAATTAACCTCCAAAAGACAGTTAAGTCTAATTAACCTCAAAAGACAGTTAAGTCTAATTAACCTCCAAAAGACAGTTAAGTCTAATTAACCTCCAAAAGACAGTTAAGTCTAATTAACCTCAAAAGACAGTTAAGTCTAATTAACCTCCAAAAGACAGTTAAGTCTAATTAACCTCCAAAAGACAGTTAAGTCTAATTAACCTCAAAGACAGTTAAGTCTAATTAACCCCCAAAAGACAGTTAAGTCTAATTAACCCCCAAAAGACAGATAAGTCCAATTAACCCCAAAAGACAGTTAAGTCTAATTAACCTCTAAAGACAGTTAAGTCTAATTAACCCCAAAAGACAGTTTAGTCTAATTAACCTCTAAAGACTGTTTGTTTTTAGCAAATTGCATCACTATTGGAAATGTGTGTAAAGCACATTTGTGTGAGAGCGAGAGAGACATACAGAGAGAGAGAGAGGGAGAGAGAGGGAGAGAGAGCGACAGAGAGAGAGACACAGAGACAGAGAGAGAGAGAGAGACAGAGAGAGAGAGAGAGAGAGACAGAGAGACAGAGAGATACACAGAGAGACAGAGAGAGAGTGAGAGACAGAGAGACAGAGAGAGAGAGAGAGAGAGAGAGAGAGAGAGAGAGAGAGAGAGAGAGAGAGAGAGACAGAGAGACAGAGAGAGAGAGAGAGAGAGACAGAGAGAGAGAGAGACAGAGAGACAGAGAGAGAGAGAGACAGAGAGAGAGACAGAGAGAGAGAGAGAGAGAGAGACAGAGAGAGAGAGAGACAGAGAGAGAGACAGAGAGAGCGTGAGAGACAGAGAGACAGAGAGAGAGAGAGAGAGAGAGAGACAGAGAGAGAGTGAGAGACAGAGAGAGCGCGAGAGAGAGAGAGACTGCCTTGCGCCAATATAACATCATCCAATAGAATACAAGATGATTCCAATCCAGACACATTTAGATCTTCCAGCTGGTGGGTTGGACTGTGGTTTCACATATCATCACATCTCCGTACAGTTTCAGTACAGTCAGTTCACACACGCTCCCAGTCCAACATACTGCACCCTCAGAACCAGACACAACCTTAAACCAGTACTCTATCATCGTTGGTCCAGTACAGTCTCAGTACCCTCAGAACCAGACAGTTTTAAACCTTAAACCAGTAATCTATCATCGTTGGTACAGTACAGTCTCAGTCCAACATACTGTACCCTCAGAACCAGACACAACCTTAAACCAGTACTCTATCATCGTTGGTACAGTACAGTCTCAGTCCAACATACTGTACCCTCAGAACCAGACACAACCTTAAACCAGTAATCTATCATCGTTGGTACAGTACAGTCTCAGTACAACATACTGCACCCTCAGAACCAGACACAACCTTAAACCAGTACTCTATCATCGTTGGTCCAGTACAGTCTCAGTCCAACATACGGCACCCTCAGAACCAGACAGTTTTAAACCTTAAACCAGTACTCTATCATCGTTGGTACAGTACAGTCTCAGTCCAACATACTGTACCCTCAGAACAGGACAGTTTTAAACCTTAAACCAGTACTCTATCATCGTTGGTACAGTACAGTCTCAGTACAACATACTGTACCCTCAGAACCAGACACAACCTTAAACCAGTACTCTATCATCGTTGGTACAGTACAGTCTCAGTCCAACATACTGTACCCTCAGAACCAGACAGTTTTAAACCTTAAACCAGTACTCTATCATCGTTGGTCCAGTACAGTCTCAGTCCAACATACTGTACCCTCAGAACCAGACACAACCTTAAACCAGTACTCTATCACCGTTGGTCCAGTACAGTCTCAGTGTAACATACTGTACTGGGGTTCAAAATGGTCACCACTTTCTTTGGTAAAAAGCTGAGGGATTGGGGCAGGAGAAATGTAACCACTCTCAAATTCATAGACAGAGCTATGGATGCAAGGATTGACCGTCTATGAGTTTTTTAAATGATAGTTTTAACCATGGGGGATGTACCCATCCCAGATTGCCACTTGAAAGGTATCTAGAAGGGAACAGTCCTTTCAACCGTACCTTGAACCCCAGGCTGATGTTCATGGAGCCGTATTCAGGTGTTCCTGGGTTCTCACAGGTCGTCCTGGATGGTTCTAGAAGGACATAGATCACAATCACCCTGGGTTACTATCATGAGGATGAGTCTGTCATATCTACGGAAGCATACTTTGTAGAGTCTCTTAAAGATATGGGGGGCCGATTCAGACCCGATTCAGACCCGATTCAGACCCGATTCAGACTCGATTCAGACCCGATTTAGACCCGAATCATGCACACGTAAATGGTGTATTTGTACCTTGACTTAAATCCCTCATTATTGCACCACCTTTACGCTGGACCAAATGATCAATAAGGTCTTTTCTAAGTGGAACAGCATCTACGTTCTTTATTTTGATGTTTGGACAAGGGGATTGTAAATATACACTACCGTTCAAAAGTTTGGGGTCACTTAGAAATGTTACCTATAGACTGTAGCTGTTACAGTATGTTGTTACCTATAGACTGTAGCTGTGACAGTATGTTGTTACCTATAGACTGTAGCTGTTACAGTATGTTGTTACCTATAGACTGTAGCTGTTACAGTATGTTGTTAACTATAGACTGTAGTTGTGACAGTATGTTGTTACCTATAGACTGTAGTTGTTACAGTATGATGTTGTTACCTATAGACTGTAGTTGTTACAGTATGTTGTTACCTATAGACTGTAGCTGTTACAGTATGTTGTTGTTACATATAGACTGTAGTTGTTACAGTATGTTGTTACCTATAGACTGTAGCTGTTACAGTATGATGTTGTTACCTATAGACTGTAGTTGTTACAGTATGTTGTTGTTACCTATAGACTGTAGCAGTTACAGTATGATGTTGTTACCTATAGACTGTAACTGTTACAGTATGATGTTGTTACCTATAGAATGTAGCTGTTACAGTATGATGTTGTTACCTATAGACTGTAGCTGTTACAGTATGATGTTGTTACCTATAGACTGTAGCTGTTACAGTATGTTGTTACCTATAGACTCTAGCTGTTACAGTATGTTGTTACCTATAGACTATAGCTGTTACAGTATGTTGTTACCTATAGACTGTAGTTGTTACATTATGATGTTGTTACCTATAGACTGTAGCTGTTACAGTATGTTGTTACCTATAGACTGTAGCTGTTACAGTATGATGTTGTTACCTATAGACTGTAGTTGTTACAGTATGTTGTTACCTATAGACTGTAGCTGTTACAGTATGATGTTGTTACCTATAGACTGTAGTTGGTACAGTATGTTGTTGTTACCTATAGACTGTAGTTGTTACAGTATGTTGTTGTTACCTATAGACTGTAGCAGTTACAGTATGTTGTTACCTATAGACTGTAACTGTTACAGTATGATGTTGTTACCTATAGACTGTAGCTGTTACAGTATGATGTTGTTACCTATAAACTGTAGCTGTTACAGTATGATGTTGTTACCTATAGACTGTAGCTGTTACAGTATGTTGTTACCTATAGACTGTAGCTGTTACAGTATGTTGTTACCTATAGACTATAGCTGTTACAGTATGTTGTTACCTATAGACTGTAGTTGTTACATTATGATGTTGTTACCTATAGACTGTAGCTGTTACAGTATGTTGTTACCTATAGACTGTAGCTGTTACAGTATGATGTTGTTACCTATAGACTGTAGTTGTTACAGTATGTTGTTACCTATAGACTATAGCTGTTACAGTATGTTGTTACCTATAGACTGTAGCCGTTACAGTATGATGTTGTTACCTACCTATGCATCGTGGCTGAGAGCCGCTCCAGGTGCTGTCGTCCTGACAGATGCGTGTAGTTGACCCCACCAGGACATAGGGGGCGCTACAGCTGAAGGTAACCTCTGACTTGTAGATTAAACTTCGTCCTTCTCTTTTCCCCTTGGCTGGGGTACCAGGGTCTCCACAGAACTTGGCTGGAATGGAGAGGCCCAAAACATTAGCTTTAAGTTCACTGAATTCATCCTGACTCATAAATGAAACATATTCCTCACTCATGTTGTGTTTTATCCATGTTTATAGTGCATGGGCAGATCATAAGGCATATTATATGGCTGGGAGAGGAGAGACCCAAAACCCTGGCTTTAATTCAGTAGGTTATTATATTTATTCCAGGTCTGTCAAACTCATTCCATGTGAGGGGCCCAATGGCTGCTGGTTTTGTTATTTCCTTTAAATTGGTTCCCAATGAAGACATACACAACCAGGTGAGGGGAGTTCCTAACTAATCAATGAAGTTACAGAGACAACCAGGTGAGGGGAGTTCCTAACTAATCAATGAAGTTACCGAGACAACCAGGTGAGGGGAGTTCCTAACTAATCAATGAAGTTACCGAGACAACCAGGTGAGGGGAGTTTCTAACTAATCAATGAAGACAACCAGGTGAGGGGAGTTCCTAACTAATCAATGAAGACAACCAGGTGAGGGGAGTTCCTAACTAATCAATGAAGGCCTAGACAACCAGGTGAGGGGAGTTTCTAACTAATCAATGAAGACAACCAGGTGAGGGGAGTTCCTAACTAATCAATGAAGTTACCGAGACAACCAGGTGAGGGGAGTTCTTAACTAATCAAAGAAGACCTAGACAACAAGGCGAGGAGAGTTTCTGACTAATCAATGAAGACAACCAGGTGAGGAGAGTTCCTAACTAGCCAATGAAGACAACCTGGTGAGGGGAGTTCCTAACTAGCCAATGAAGACCTAGACAACCAGGTGAGGGGAGTTCCTAACTAGCCAATGAAGACCTAGACAACCAGGTGAGGGGAGTTCCTAACTAGCCAATGAAGACCTAGACAATCAGGTGAGGGGAGTTCCTAACTAGCCAATGAAGACCTAGACAACAAGGTGAGGAGAGTTCCTAGCTAGCCAATGAAGACCTAGACAACCAGGTGAGGAGAGTTCCTAACTAGCCAATGAAGACCTAGACAACCAGGTGAAGAGAGTTCCTAACTAGCCAATGAAGACCTAGACAACCAGGTGAGGAGAGTTCCTAACTATCCAATGAAGACCTAGACAACCAGGTGAGGAGAGTTCCGAACTAGCCAATGAAGACCTAGACAACCAGGTGAGGAGAGTTCCTAACTAGCCAATGAAGACCTAGACAACCAGGTGAGGAGAGTTCCTAACTAGCCAATGAAGACAACAAGGTGGGGGGAGTTCCTAACTAGCCAATGAAGACCTAGACAACCAGGTGAGGGGAGTTCCTAATTAGCCAATGTAGACCTTGACAACAAGGTGAGGAGAGTTCCTAACTAGCCAATGAAGACCTAGACAACAAGGTGAAGAGAGTTCAAGTACAAGGGAGGAGTGAAAACGCACAGACACATTCGTTCCTCCATGGAATGAGTTTGATTAATTATTAATTACCTGTGATTAATTATTCATTAGGGAAAGGGGGATACCTAGTCAGTTGCACATGTGTCTTCCATATTTAACCCTCAATCAGAGAAGGGTTCAAGCAGCAAAGCCGTGAGAAACTATTGGATTGGTTTGCCTTCATTATTATGAATCCCCGTTAACTGACACCTTAATGAGCCCTATTCTTCCTGGGGTTCTTCTGGGTCATCACAGTTTCAAACATACTGTACATGTAGGTAGAGTTATTAAAGTGACTATGCATAGATGATAACAGAGAGTAGCAGTGGTGTAAAAGGGGGGAGAGGTGGCAATGCAAATAGTCTGAGTAGCCATTTGATTAGATGTTTAGGAGTCTTATGGCTTGGGGGTAGAAGCTGTTTAGAAGCCTCTTGGACCTACACTTGGCGCTCCGGTACCACTTAACGTGTGGTAGCAGAGAGAACAGTCTATGACTAGGGTGGCTGGATACTTTGACAATTTTTAGCGCCTTCCTCTGACACCGCCTGGTATAGAGGTACCAGGCAGTAATACAACCAGTCAGGATGCTCTCGATGGTGCAGCTGTAGAACCTTTTGAGGATCTGAGGACCCATGCCAAATCTTTTCAGTCTCCTGAAGGGGAATAGGTTTTGTTGTACCCTCTTCACAACTGTCTTGGTGTGCTTGGACCATGTTAGTTTGTTGGTGATGTGGACACCAAGGAACTTGAAGCTCTCAACCTGCTCCACTACAGCGATCCTCCTTTTCTTGTAGTCCACAATCCTCTCCTTTGTCTTGATCTCTGACCTCCTCCCTATTGGCTGTCTCGTCGTTGTCGGTGATCAGGCCTACCACTGTTGTGTCATCGGCAAACTTAATGGTGTTCGAGTTTTGCCTGGCCGTGCAGTCATTAGTGAACAGGGAGTACAGGAGGGGACTGATCATGCAACCCTGAGGGGCCCCTGTGTTGAGGATCAGCGTGGCGGATGTGTTTTTACCTACTCTTACCACCTGGGGGCGGCCTGTCAGGAAGTCCAGGATCCAGTTGCAGAGGGAGGTGTTTAGTCCCAGGGTCCTTATCTTATTTGATGAGTGTTGAAGGCATTATGGTGTTGAATGCTGAGCTGTGTTCAATGAATAGCATTCTCACATAGGTGTTCCTTTTGTCCAGGTGGGAAAGATAGATATTGCATCATCTGTGGATCTGTTAGAGAGGTATGAGAATTGGAGTGGGTCTGGGGTTTCTGGGATAATGGTGTTGATGTGAGCCATGACCAGCCTTTTAAAGCACTTCATGACTACAGGTGTGAGTGCTACGGGTCAGTAGTCATTTAGGCAGGTTACATTAGTGTTCTTGGGCACAGGGATAATGGTGGTCTGCTTAAAACATGTTGGTATTACAGACTCGGACAGGGAGAGTTTAAAAATGTCAGTGAAGACACTTGCCAGTTGGTCAGCGCATGCTCGCAATACACGTCCTGGTAAACCGCCTGGCCCTGCGGCCTTGTGAATTTTAACCTGTTTAAAGGTCTTACTCACATCAGCTGCGGAGAGCGTGATCAAATAGTGATCCGGAACAGTTGATGCTCTCATGCATGTTTCAGTGTTATTTGCCTCGAATCGAGCATAGAAGTAGTTCAGCTCGTCTGGTAGGCTTGTGTCACTGGGCAACTCTCGGCTGTGCTTCCCTTTGTAGTCTGTAATGGTTTGCACGCCCTGCCATCTTAGTCCTGTTTGATGGTTCGTCGGTGGGCATAGTGGGATTTCTTATAAGCTTCCGGGTTAGAGTCCCGCTCCTTGAAAGCGACAGCTCTAGCGTTTAGCTCATTGCGGATGTTGCCTGTAATCCATGGCTTCTGGTTGGGGTATGTACGTACGGTCACTGTGGGGATGACATCAACAATGCACTTATTGATGAAGCCAGTGACAGATGTGGTATATTCCTCAATGCCATAGGAAGAATCCCGCAACATATTCCAGTCTGTGCTAGCAAAACAGTCCGGTAGCTTAGCATCTGCTTCATCTGACCACTTCCTTACTGACTGAGTCACTGGTGGTTCCTGCTTTATTTTTTGCTTGTAAGCAGGAATTAGGAGGCTAGAATTATGGTCAGATGGAGGGTGAGGGAGACTTTTGTACGTGTCTGTGTGTGGGGGGTAAAGGTGGTCTAGAGTTTTTTCCCCCTCTGGTTGCACATTTAACATGTTGATAGAAATTTGGGTAAAACAAATTTAAGTTTCCCTGCATTTAAAGCCCCCGGACACTAGGAGCATCGCCTTTGGATGAGCATTTTCCTGTTTGCTTATGGCGGAATACAGATCTTTGAGTGTGATCTTAGTGCCGGCATCGGTCTGTGGTGGTATGTAGACAGCTACGAAAAATACAGATGAAAACTCTCTAGGTAGATAGTGTGTTCTATTATTTGACACTGCTGGTCATTTATGAACATTTGAACATCTTGGCCATGTTCTGTTATTATCTCCACCCGGCACAGCCAGAAGAGGACTGACCACCCCTCATAGCCTGGTTCCTCTCTAGGTTTCTTCTTACGTTCTGGCCTTTCTAGGGAGTTTTTCCTAGCTACTGTGCTTCTACACCTGCATTGCTTGCTGTTTGGGGTTTTAGGCTGGGTTTCTGTACAGCACTTTGTGACATCAGCTGATGCAAGAAGGGCTTTATAAATACATTTGATTGATTGATTCTACAGCTTATCATGAGATACTCTACCTCAGGCGAGCAAAACCTTAGACACTTCCTTAGATATTGTGCACCAGCTGTTGTTTACATATATGCATAGTCCACCACCCCTTGTCTTCCCAGATGCTGCTGTTCTATCCTGCCGATACAGCGTATAACCAGCCATCTGTATGTTGATATTGTCATCGTTCAGCCACAACTCCGTGAAGAAATATATATTACCATTTTTAATGCCCTGTTTGTAGTTTAATCTTCCTACGTAGGTCCACGATTTTATGTTCTAATGATTGCACGTTAGCTAGAAGAACGGAAGGCAGGGCTGGTTTATTCGATCGCCTACGAATTCTCAGAAGGCAGCCGGACCGCGGTCCTCTTTTTCTCCGTCATCACTTCACGCAAATGATGGGGATTTGGGCCTGTTCCTGGGAAAGCAGTATGTCCTTCACGCCGGGCTCGTCAAACTTGTTAAAGGGGAAAAAAAGGATTCTGCCTGTTCGTGATGAGTGATCGCTGTTCTGATGTCCAGAAGTTATTTTTTCGGTCTTAAGAGACGGTAGCAGCAACATTATGTAAAAAATAAGTTTAAAAAATAAGTTACAACCAACGCAAAAAAACGAAGATAAAAACACAATCGGTTATCGGGCATGTAAAACGTTAGCCATCTTCTCTGTGCCGTCATAACTAAAACATAGTCCACATAACTAAAACATTATTCAGTCATGTTCATTTTTATAAATGTTTCATATTGGATGGGCCGATTATATGGTATATTAAATGGTGGGAGTGGAGAGACCCAAACATTGGATTTAGTTAACTTGTTTATGATTTATTATGTATTCTGGATGTGGATCCCCATGAAGTGAAGCCTTAGCAACCCCCATTGTGTTCTTCTTTGTATTCTGGATGTGGATCCCCATGAAGTGAAGCCTTATCAACCCCCATTGTGTTCTTCTTTGTATTCTGGATGTGGATCCCCATGAAGTGAAGCCTTATCAACCCCCATTGTGTTCTTCTTTGTATTCTGGATGTGGATCCCCATGAAGTGAAGCCTTAGCAACCACCACTGTGCTCTTCTTTGTATTCTGGATGTGGATCCCCATGAAGTGAAGCCTTAGCAACCACCACTGTGCTCTTCTTTGTATTCTGGATGTGGATCCCCATGAAGTGAAGCCTTAGCAACCACCACTGTGCTCTTCTTTTATATTCTTGATGTGGATGCCCATTAGGTGAAGCCTTAGCAACCACCACTGTGCTGTTGTTTGGCACATAACTAAAACATTCTGTTGTTTTTAATCAATCTTTTATCCATGGGTAGATTATATGGTATCATGTGGTATGTCACTTTAGTTTGGATTATTTTCAAGTGATTCAATCAGGTATTTTATTTGATTGGGACACCAGCCACCAGTGAATAAATACAGTAAGAAGATACTTTGAATAGAGACTCCAGTGTCCGCGGGGTGAAGAGGGTGGGAGAGCTACCCCGGGGTTACATTTTAATAATTACCCTCATCAAAACAAAATATTTCCTGACATGGCCTTGAGGGTTAACAACACAGCTGAAGCCCTCCGTGCCAGACAGGACGAAAACTCAGAGCTCTACCTCTCTGTATGCTTTCCAAATGGCACCCTACGCCCTACATACTGTAGTGCACTACTGCTGACTAGAGCTCAGTCAAAAGTAGTGCACTACGGCTGACTAGAGCTCAGTCAAAAGTAGTGCACTACGGCTGACTAGAACTCAGTCAAAAGTAGTGCACTACGGCTGACTAGAGCCCAGTCAAAAGTAGTGCACTAGGGCTGACTAGAGCCCAGTCAAAAGTAGTGCACTACGGCTGACTAGAGCCCAGTCAAAAGTAGTGCACTACGGCTGACTAGAGCCCAGTCAAAAGTAGTGCACTACGGGTGACTAGAGCCCAGCCAAAAGTAGTGCACTAATAAGGGAATAGGGTGCTATTTGCCACCCCTGTCAGTAGCACAGGGATGGAACGAAACCCCATTCTCCCTCTCCACCAGGCTGAAGCAGAGGAATCATCCATTCTCCCTCTCCACCAGAGTGAAGCAGAGGAATCATCCATTCTACCTCTCAACCAGAGTGAAGCAGAGGAATCATCCATTCTCCCTCTTCACCAGGCTGAAGCAAAGGAATCAGACATTCTCCCTCTCCACCAGCGGAAGCAGAGGAATCATCCATTCTCCCTCTCCACCAGCTGAAGCAGAAGAATCATCCATTCTCCCTCTCCACCAGCTGAAGCAGAAGAATCATCCATTCTCCCTCTCCACCAGCTGAAGCAGAGGAATCATCCATTCTCCCTCTCCACCAGCTGAAGCAGAGGAATCATCCATTCTCCCTCTCCACCAGGCTGAAGCAGAGGAATCATCCATTCTCCCTCTCTACCAGCTGAAGCAGAGGAATCATCCATTCTCCCTCTCCACCAGCTGAAGCAGAAGAATCATCCATTCTCCCTCTCCACCAGCTGATCGCCATCAGCAGGGTTCTAGTTAGCTTTAGGCTTTAGCTACTTAATGATAGATTATAAGAAAGCAGAGAGAGAGAGAGAGAGAGAGAGAGAGAGAGACCAGAGTCAGCTGGTTCGGCGTCCCAAACGGCAGTCTATTCCCCTATATAGTGCACTACTTTTGACCAGAGCTCATAGGGATCTGATTAAAAGTATGATCAGAATTAAGCCACCATATAGGGAATAGTTTGGCATTTGGGACGCACACAGAATCACTGTTCTCAGTCACGCAGTCAGAGTCACTGTGTCAAGTCACGCAGTCAGCCATGGGAATCAGGCAGCACTACGGGGATAAAGTCAACAATGTGGCCTCCGGCTGCCGCTTGCAGCTCCTCAGGACTTGACATCTGCCTCATGTTGCAGGTCTGGACGAAGAGATAAGTTTAGTGTTCTCCATATCTCATTCTCTGTCTGTCTCTCTCTCTCTCTCTCTCTCTCTCTCTCTCTCTCTCTCTTTCTCTCTGCTACGTACACACAGCCAAAACACACCGGCTCCAAAAGCCATTACCACACAATAGCCCGGAGATGGCTTCCTCTCAGTACGCAATACTAACCGAGAATATAAAATGAAAAACAGTCTGCCTGTAAATATCCTAAAACTACAGTCTATCACGTTATTTAATGTCTTCCTCAACACTGATATTTGTCTAAATGTTTCAGACATTATGAACTGTGATTTCATTCCCTCTTAGGTGTTAGTGACATGCCAACAGATAAAGATACTAAGGACTGAATACACTGCAAGAGTCCTGATGGAATTGTCACCTGTCAAACATTCCAACATTCCATTCTCAATATTCTGACGATGACACTCAACATTCCATTCTCAATATTCTGACAATGACACTCAACATTCCATTCTCAATATTCCGACAATGACACTCAACATTCCATTCTCAATATTCCGACAATGACACTCAACATTCCATTCTCAATATTCCAACAATGACACTCAACATTCCATTCTCAATATTCCAACAATGACACTCAACATTCCATTCTCAATATTCCGACAATGACACTCAACATTCCATTCTCAATATTCTGACGATGACACTCAACATTCCATTCTCAATATTCCAACAATGACACTCAACATTCCATTCTCAATATTCCAACAATGACACTCAACATTCCATTCTCAATATTCCAACAATGACACTCAACATTCCATTCTCAATATTCCAACAATGACCCTTAACATTCCATTCTCAATATTCCGACAATGACCCTCAACATTCAATTCTCAATATTCCGACAATGACACTCAACATTCCATTCTCAATATTCCGACGATGACCCTCAACATTCCATTCTCAATATTCCGACGACGACTCTCAACATTCCACTGGCATTCTAGAATGTTAAGGACCAAAAAGGGTGACACAGCCATTTGTCACGGCTCTGAGCGGCAGCCCCAGTGATAACCTTCTGTTTTATGGAAATACAACGTAGATGGGATGGACGGCTGGGGGCCAGAACTAGCTGTGCATAACAAATAGGCCTGGTGTTAAACCCGCCTGTGGACTCAGGCTCGGAGTCTCCTAACTTTTTTTCCTTGATGAATGTTCTATTCTTCCCAGTTATCAGTATACATGCAGAGAGATGCCAGACAGTTGCAGAATTGTTAGAATCCTAGGCCCGAGTCCCAAATGGGACCCTATTCCCTATAAAGTGCACTAGATTTGACCAGAACCCTGTCAGTGCCATTTGAGACAACGCTACTCTCTATAACCCTGTTGGACAAGTGAACTGCAGAGATGTTGTTGTTGTTGTTGATGATGTTGCGTAGTAGAGAACATGTACCTCTATCTTTAGCAATATTATACGATCAGTGCAGATGGGAGAATGAGGGATCTAGTGGTGTTATTACCCTATACTGTACAGCTGTGGTGTTAATCTAGTGGTATTACCCTATACTGTACTGTACTGCTGTGGTGTTAATCTAGTGTTATTAACCTATACTGTACAGCTGTGGTGTTAATCTAGTGGTATTACCCTATACTGTACTGTACTGCTGTGGTGTTAATCTAGTGGTATTACCCTATACTGTACTATACTGCTGTGGTGTTAATCTAGTGCTATTATCCTGTACTGTACTGTACTGCTGTGGTGTTAATCTAGTGGTATTACCCTGTACTGTACTGCTGTGGTGTTAATCTAGTGGTATTACCCTATACTGTACTGTACTGCTGTGGTGTTAATCTAGTGGTATTACCCTATACTGTACTGCTGTGGTGTTAATCTAGTGGTATTACCCTGTACTGTACTGCTGTGGTGTTAATCTAGTGGTATTACCCTGTACTGTACTGCTGTGGTGTTAATCTAGTGGTATTACCCTATACTGTACTATACTGCTGTGGTGTTAATCTAGTGGTATTACCCAAAACTGTACTGTACTGCTGTGGTGTTAATCTAGTGGTATTACCCTGTTCTGTACTGCTGTGGTGTTAATCTAGTGGTATTACCCAAAACTGTACTGTACTGCTGTGGTGTTAATCTAGTGGTATTACCCTGTACTGTACTGCTGTGGTGTTAATCTAGTGGTATTACCCTGTACTGTACTGCTGTGGTGTTAATCTAGTGGCATTACCCTGTACTGTACTGCTGTGATGTTAATATAGTGGTATTACCCTATACTGTACTGTACTGCTGTGGTGTTAATATAGTGGTATTACCCTATACTGTACTGTACTGCTGTGGTGTTAATCTAGTGGTATTACCCTATACTGTACTGTACTGCTGTGGTGTTAATCTAGTGGTATTACCAAAAACTGTACTGCTGTGGTGTTAATCTAGTGGTATTACCCTATACTGTACTGCTGTGGTGTTAATCTAGTGGTATTACCAAAAACTGTACTGCTGTGGTGTTAATCTAGTGGTATTACCCTATACTGTACTGCTGTGGTGTTAATCTAGTGGTATTACCCTGTACTGTACTGCTGTGGTGTTAATCTAGTGGTATTACCCTATACTGTACTGTACAGCTGTGGTGTTAATCTAGTGCTATTATCCTGTACTGTACAGCTGTGGTGTTAATCTAGTGGTATTACCCTGTACTGTACTGCTGTGGTGTTAATCTAGTGGTATTACCCTATACTGTACTGCTGTGGTGTTAATCTAGTGGTATTACCCTGTACTGTACTGCTGTGGTGTTAATCTAGTGGTATTACCCTGTACTGTACTGCTGTGGTGTTAATCTAGTGGTATTACCCTGTACTGTACTGCTGTGGTGTTAATCTAGTGCTATTATCCTGTACTGTACTGCTGTGGTGTTAATCTAGTGGTATTACCCTATACTGTACTGTACTGCTGTGGTGTTAATCTAGTGGTATTACCCTATACTGTACTGTACTGCTGTGGTGTTATTCTAGTTGTATTACCCTGTTTTGTACTGCTGTGGTGTTAATCTAGTGGTATTACCCTATACTGTACTGTACTGATGTGGTGTTAATCTAGTGGTATTACCCAATACTGTACTGTTGTGGTGTTAATCTAGTGGTATTACCCTGTACTGTACTGCTGTGGTGTTAATCTAGTGGTATTACCCTGTACTGTACTGCTGTGGTGTTAATCTAGTGGTATTACCCTGTACTGTACTGCTGTGGTGTTAATCTAGTGGTATTATCCTGTACTGTACTGCTGTGGTGTTAATCTAGTGGTATTACCCTGTACTGTACTGCTGTCGTGTTAATCTAGTGGTATTACCCTGTACTGTACTGCTGTGGTGTTAATCTAGTGGTATTACCCTGTACTGTACTGTACTGCTGTGGTGTTAATCTAGTGGTATTACCCTGTACTGTACTGCTGTGGTGTTAATCTAGTGGTATTACCCTGTACTGTACTGCTGTGGTGTTAATCTAGTGGTATTACCCTGTACTGTACTGTACTGCTGTGGTGTTAATCTAGTTGTATTACCCTGTTCTGTACTGCTGTGGTGTTAATCTAGTGGTATTACCCTGTACTGTACTGCTGTGGTGTTAATCTAGTGGTATTACCCTGTACTGTACTGCTGTGGTGTTAATCTAGTGGCATTACCCTGTACTGTACTGCTGTGATGTTAATATAGTGGTATTACCCTATACTGTACTGTACTGCTGTGGTGTTAATATAGTGGTATTACCCTATACTGTACTGTACTGCTGTGGTGTTAATCTAGTGGTATTACCCTATACTGTACTGTACTGCTGTGGTGTTAATCTAGTGGTATTACCAAAAACTGTACTGCTGTGGTGTTAATCTAGTGGTATTACCCTATACTGTACTGCTGCGGTGTTAATCTAGTGGTATTACCAAAAACTGTACTGCTGTGGTGTTAATCTAGTGGTATTACCCTATACTGTACTGCTGTGGTGTTAATCTAGTGGTATTACCCTGTACTGTACTGATGTGGTGTTAATCTAGTGGTATTACCCTATACTGTACTGTACAGCTGTGGTGTTAATCTAGTGCTATTATCCTGTACTGTACAGCTGTGGTGTTAATCTAGTGGTATTACCCTGTACTGTACTGCTGTGGTGTTAATCTAGTGGTATTACCCTATACTGTACTGCTGTGGTGTTAATCTAGTGGTATTACCCTGTACTGTACTGCTGTGGTGTTAATCTAGTGGTATTACCCTGTACTGTACTGCTGTGGTGTTAATCTAGTGGTATTACCCTGTACTGTACTGCTGTGGTGTTAATCTAGTGCTATTATCCTGTACTGTACTGCTGTGGTGTTAATCTAGTGGTATTACCCTATACTGTACTGTACTGCTGTGGTGTTAATCTAGTGGTATTACCCTATACTGTACTGTACTGCTGTGGTGTTATTCTAGTTGTATTACCCTGTACTGTACTGCTGTGGTGTTAATCTAGTGGTATTACCCTGTACTGTACTGTACTGCTGTGGTGTTAATCTAGTTGTATTACCCTGTTCTGTACTGCTGTGGTGTTAATCTAGTGGTATTACCCTGTACTGTACTGCTGTGGTGTTAATCTAGTGGTATTACCCTGTACTGTACTGCTGTGGTGTTAATCTAGTGGCATTACCCTGTACTGTACTGCTGTGATGTTAATATAGTGGTATTACCCTATACTGTACTGTACTGCTGTGGTGTTAATATAGTGGTATTACCCTATACTGTACTGTACTGCTGTGGTGTTAATCTAGTGGTATTACCCTATACTGTACTGTACTGCTGTGGTGTTAATCTAGTGGTATTACCAAAAACTGTACTGCTGTGGTGTTAATCTAGTGGTATTACCCTATACTGTACTGCTGTGGTGTTAATCTAGTGGTATTACCAAAAACTGTACTGCTGTGGTGTTAATCTAGTGGTATTACCCTATACTGTACTGCTGTGGTGTTAATCTAGTGGTATTACCCTGTACTGTACTGCTGTGGTGTTAATCTAGTGGTATTACCCTATACTGTACTGTACAGCTGTGGTGTTAATCTAGTGCTATTATCCTGTACTGTACAGCTGTGGTGTTAATCTAGTGGTATTACCCTGTACTGTACTGCTGTGGTGTTAATCTAGTGGTATTACCCTATACTGTACTGCTGTGGTGTTAATCTAGTGGTATTACCCTGTACTGTACTGCTGTGGTGTTAATCTAGTGGTATTACCCTGTACTGTACTGCTGTGGTGTTAATCTAGTGGTATTACCCTGTACTGTACTGCTGTGGTGTTAATCTAGTGCTATTATCCTGTACTGTACTGCTGTGGTGTTAATCTAGTGGTATTACCCTATACTGTACTGCTGTGGTGTTAATCTAGTGGTATTACCAAAAACTGTACTGCTGTGGTGTTAATCTAGTGGTATTACCCTATACTGTACTGCTGTGGTGTTAATCTAGTGGTATTACCAAAAACTGTACTGCTGTGGTGTTAATCTAGTGGTATTACCCTATACTGTACTGCTGTGGTGTTAATCTAGTGGTATTACCCTGTACTGTACTGCTGTGGTGTTAATCTAGTGGTATTACCCTATACTGTACTGTACAGCTGTGGTGTTAATCTAGTGCTATTATCCTGTACTGTACAGCTGTGGTGTTAATCTAGTGGTATTACCCTGTACTGTACTGCTGTGGTGTTAATCTAGTGGTATTACCCTATACTGTACTGCTGTGGTGTTAATCTAGTGGTATTACCCTGTACTGTACTGCTGTGGTGTTAATCTAGTGGTATTACCCTGTACTGTACTGTACTGCTGTGGTGTTAATCTAGTGGTATTACCCTATACTGTACTGTACTGCTGTGGTGTTATTCTAGTTGTATTACCCTGTTTTGTACTGCTGTGGTGTTAATCTAGTGGTATTACCCTATACTGTACTGTACTGCTGTGGTGTTAATCTAGTGGTATTACCCAATACTGTACTGTTGTGGTGTTAATCTAGTGGTATTACCCTGTACTGTACTGCTGTGGTGTTAATCTAGTGGTATTACCCTGTACTGTATTGCTGTGGTGTTAATCTAGTGGTATTACCCTGTACTGTACTGCTGTGGTGTTAATCTAGTGGTATTATCCTGTACTGTACTGCTGTGGTGTTAATCTAGTGGTATTACCCTGTACTGTACTGCTGTGGTGTTAATCTAGTGGTATTACCCTGTACTGTACTGCTGTGGTGTTAATCTAGTGGTATTACCCTGTACTGTACTGTACTGCTGTGGTGTTAATCTAGTGGTATTACCCTGTACTGTACTGCTGTGGTGTTAATCTAGTGGTATTACCCTGTACTGTACTGCTGTGGTGTTAATCTAGTGGTATTACCCTGTACTGTACTGTACTGCTGTGGTGTTAATCTAGTTGTATTACCCTGTTCTGTACTGCTGTGGTGTTAATCTAGTGGTATTACCCTGTACTGTACTGCTGTGGTGTTAATCTAGTGGTATTACCCTGTACTGTACTGCTGTGGTGTTAATCTAGTGGCATTACCCTGTACTGTACTGCTGTGATGTTAATATAGTGGTATTACCCTATACTGTACTGTACTGCTGTGGTGTTAATATAGTGGTATTACCCTATACTGTACTGTACTGCTGTGGTGTTAATCTAGTGGTATTACCCTATACTGTACTGTACTGCTGTGGTGTTAATCTAGTGGTATTACCAAAAACTGTACTGCTGTGGTGTTAATCTAGTGGTATTACCCTATACTGTACTGCTGTGGTGTTAATCTAGTGGTATTACCAAAAACTGTACTGCTGTGGTGTTAATCTAGTGGTATTACCCTATACTGTACTGCTGTGGTGTTAATCTAGTGGTATTACCCTGTACTGTACTGCTGTGGTGTTAATCTAGTGGTATTACCCTATACTGTACTGTACAGCTGTGGTGTTAATCTAGTGCTATTATCCTGTACTGTACAGCTGTGGTGTTAATCTAGTGGTATTACCCTGTACTGTACTGCTGTGGTGTTAATCTAGTGGTATTACCCTATACTGTACTGCTGTGGTGTTAATCTAGTGGTATTACCCTGTACTGTACTGCTGTGGTGTTAATCTAGTGGTATTACCCTGTACTGTACTGCTGTGGTGTTAATCTAGTGGTATTACCCTGTACTGTACTGCTGTGGTGTTAATCTAGTGCTATTATCCTGTACTGTACTGCTGTGGTGTTAATCTAGTGGTATTACCCTATACTGTACTGTACTGCTGTGGTGTTAATCTAGTGGTATTACCCTGTACTGTACTGTACTGCTGTGGTGTTATTCTAGTTGTATTACCCTGTTTTGTACTGCTGTGGTGTTAATCTAGTGGTATTACCCTGTACTGTACTGCTGTGGTGTTAATCTAGTGGTATTACCCTGTACTGTACTGCTGTGGTGTTAATCTAGTGGTATTACCCTGTACTGTACTGTACTGCTGTGGTGTTAATCTAGTTGTATTACCCTGTTCTGTACTGCTGTGGTGTTAATCTAGTGGTATTACCCTGTACTGTACTGCTGTGGTGTTAATCTAGTGGTATTACCCTGTACTGTACTGCTGTGGTGTTAATCTAGTGGCATTACCCTGTACTGTACTGCTGTGATGTTAATATAGTGGTATTACCCTATACTGTACTGTACTGCTGTGGTGTTAATATAGTGGTATTACCCTATACTGTACTGTACTGCTGTGGTGTTAATCTAGTGGTATTACCCTATACTGTACTGTACTGCTGTGGTGTTAATCTAGTGGTATTACCAAAAACTGTACTGCTGTGGTGTTAATCTAGTGGTATTACCCTATACTGTACTGCTGTGGTGTTAATCTAGTGGTATTACCAAAAACTGTACTGCTGTGGTGTTAATCTAGTGGTATTACCCTATACTGTACTGCTGTGGTGTTAATCTAGTGGTATTACCCTGTACTGTACTGCTGTGGTGTTAATCTAGTGGTATTACCCTATACTGTACTGTACAGCTGTGGTGTTAATCTAGTGCTATTATCCTGTACTGTACAGCTGTGGTGTTAATCTAGTGGTATTACCCTGTACTGTACTGCTGTGGTGTTAATCTAGTGGTATTACCCTATACTGTACTGCTGTGGTGTTAATCTAGTGGTATTACCCTGTACTGTACTGCTGTGGTGTTAATCTAGTGGTATTACCCTGTACTGTACTGCTGTGGTGTTAATCTAGTGGTATTACCCTGTACTGTACTGCTGTGGTGTTAATCTAGTGCTATTATCCTGTACTGTACTGCTGTGGTGTTAATCTAGTGGTATTACCCTATACTGTACTGTACTGCTGTGGTGTTAATCTAGTGGTATTACCCTATACTGTACTGTACTGCTGTGGTGTTATTCTAGTTGTATTACCCTGTTTTGTACTGCTGTGGTGTTAATCTAGTGGTATTACCCTATACTGTACTGTACTGCTGTGGTGTTAATCTAGTGGTATTACCCAATACTGTACTGTTGTGGTGTTAATCTAGTGGTATTACCCTGTACTGTACTGCTGTGGTGTTAATCTAGTGGTATTACCCTGTACTGTACTGCTGTGGTGTTAATCTAGTGGTATTACCCTGTACTGTACTGCTGTGGTGTTAATCTAGTGGTATTATCCTGTACTGTACTGCTGTGGTGTTAATCTAGTGGTTTACCCTGTACTGTACTGCTGTGGTGTTAATCTAGTGGTATTACCCTGTACTGTACTGCTGTGGTGTTAATCTAGTGGTATTACCCTGTACTGTACTGTACTGCTGTGGTGTTAATCTAGTGGTATTACCCTGTACTGTACTGCTGTGGTGTTAATCTAGTGGTATTACCCTGTACTGTACTGCTGTGGTGTTACTCTCTATATTCAGCAGTGTAAAGACCCAGCTCTGTATTGGCTCTGTACTGTACTTGACTTAGTAGAACCAATCTACTGGGGATGATAGAGGAAGCATTTACTGCACACTATGCATACATTATCACTTTCAGGATTTATATGGTCAGCACTTTGTCCTGTTGTTTAACATCTCAAATCTCTCAGCTGTGCATTGTAGCAAGCCTCCCTATTATTCATCACAATATAGAAGACAACATGCTATTTATATACAGTACAACATGCAATCTACCTCTTTGTACAAATCTCTCAGCTGTGCAAACACTATTATTCATACACAATATAGAAGACAACATCTATTTATATGTGTTTGTCAGAAACACTATACCATGGCAATCTATGTGTTTGTAGAGAGTTGAACATCTCAGAAACACTATGCCATGGCAATCTACGTGTTTGTAGAGAGTTGAACATCTCAGAAACACCATACCATGGCAATCTGTGTTTGAACAGAGTTGAACATCTCAGAAACACTATACCATGGCAATCTATGTGTTTGGACAGAGTTGAACATCTCAGAAACACTATACCATGGCAATCTATGTGTTTGGACAGAGTTGAACATCTCAGAAACACTATACCATGGCAATCTGTGTTTGAACAGAGTTGAACATCTCAGAAACAATATGTCATGGCAGTTGCCACCGAACTATCACACCCACTCAACCAGGAGTACCAGCTCCTACCATCAGGCCGCCGATACAGAGTCCATCTTCACAAAACCGGCAGAGCCCAGAAATCATTAATTCCCACCAGAATAATTTACGATCTGAATTAGGAACTGTATCCATGTGTTGTCTGCTGTAGTTTGTGATTGGTGTGTATTTATGTACCTGTTGGCGATGCTGTTGTCTGCTATAGTTTGTGATTGGTGTGTATTTATGTACCTGTTGGCGATGCTGTTGTCTGCTATAGTTTGTGATTGGTGTGTATTTATGTACCTGTTGGCGATGCTGTTGTCTGCTATAGTTTGTGATTGGTGTGTATTTATGTACCTGTTGGCGATGCTGTTGTTGGTTAAGATACAACAAAGGGACACAAAATAAATTATTATTATGAATTATTATATTAAGTATTATTATGAATTATTATATTAACTATTATTAGTAATTATTATATTAATTATTATTATTACTTATATATTAATTATTATTATTAATTATTATATTACTTGTTATTATTAATTATATATTAATTATTATTATTCATTATATATGAATTATTATTATCTACGTGGTGAAAACCTGTATCTCCTAACCTCTGTAGAGTTGGAAACCTGTATCTCCTAACCTCTGTAGAGTTGGAAACCTGTATCTCCTAACCTCTTTGTAGAGTTGAAAACCTGTATCTCCTAACCTCTTTGTAGAGTTGAAAACCTGTATCTCCTAACCTCTTTGTAGAGTTGAAAACCTGTATCTCCTAACCTCTTTGTAGAATTGCAAACCTGTATCTCCTAACCTCTTTGTAGAATTGCAAACCTGTATCTCCTAACCTCTTTGTAGAGTTGAAAACCTGTATCTCCTAACCTCTTTGTAGAGTTGAAAACCTGTATCTCCTAACCTCTTTGTACAGAGTTGAAAACCTGTATCTCCTAACCTCTTTGTAGAGTTGAAAACCTGTATCTCCTAACCTCTTTGTAGAGTTGAAAACCTCTATCTCCTAACCTCTTTGTAGAGTTGGAAACCTGTATCTCCTAACCTCTTTGTAGAGTTGAAAACCTGTATCTCCTAACCTCTTTGGAGAGTTGAAAACCTGTATCTCCTAACCTCTTTGTAGAGTTGGAAACCTGTATCTCCTAACCTCTGTAGAGTTGGAAACCTGTATCTCCTAACCCTCTGTAGAGTTGGAAACCTGTATCTCCTAACCTCTTTGTAGAGTTGAAAACCTCTATCTCCTAACCTCTGTAGAGTTGAAAACCTGTATCTCCTAACCTCTTTGTAGAGTTGAAAACCTGTATCTCCTAACCTCTTTGTAGAGTTGGAAACCTGTATCTCCTAACCTCTGTAGAGTTGGAAACCTGTATCTCCTAACCCTCTGTAGAGTTGGAAACCTGTATCTCCTAACCTCTTTGTAGAGTTGAAAACCTCTATCTCCTAACCTCTGTAGAGTTGAAAACCTGTATCTCCTAACCTCTTTGTAGAGTTGAAAACCTCTATCTCCTAACCTCTTTGTACAGAGTTGAAAACCTGTATCTCCTAACCTCTTTGTAGAGTTGAAAACCTGTATCTCCTAACCTCTTTGTAGAGTTGAAAACCTGTATCTTTAAACCTCTTTGCAGAGTTGAAAACCTGTTTCTTTAAACCTCTTTGTACAGAGTTGAAAACACGTATCTTTAAACCTCTTTGCAGAGTTGAAAACCTGTTTCTTTAAACCTCTTTGCAGAGTTGAAAACCTGTATCTTTAAAACATGACAGTGTTTGTTGTGTTGACTCACGCAGACACTGAGGCAGATCTCCTCTCCAGGAGCCCAGGCCCACACAGGTGAGGATAGCCGGGAAGGAGAGCTCGTACCCGGGCAGGCAGCTGTAGCTCACGCTGGTACCCCACTCAAACACGGAGCCCTCCAGGAGCCCGTTGTGGACGGGAGGAGGCGGAGGGCAGGTCACCACTGAGGAGAGAGAGGATGGAAAGATGCATTTGGCAACTCTTGATAGGACAATAGAAAAGTTTGTTTTGAAAAATGTAATATATTATTGGTAAAACCAACGCATTTCAGAGAATGCGTTAATCACAGTTTTTTTTGAGGGGTAAATCAATCATTGAGGAGACAGGTAGACAGTTGGGTGGGCAGACGGGGCGGAAGGAACGAGAGACAGGCGAAGTTAAGGGCCTGGATACACAACGCAATTAGAGAAGACTGCCAGTTTCAGAGGAAAACAATAATCAACACGTCTGTCACCTTTCATGACGCTAGTTCAGCGGTCCTTGTGTCTAACTATAGGACACAGCAGATCTCTGTAGATGATAGTGTGACCCTATAGAATGATGCTAGTTCAGTGGTCCTTGTGTCTAACTATAGGACACAGCAGATCTCTGTAGATGATAGTGTGACCCTATAGAATGATGCTAGTTCAGTGGTCCTTGTGTCTAACTATAGGACACAGCAGAACTCTGTAGATGATAGTGTGACCCTATAGAATGATGCTAGTTCAGTGGTCCTTGTATCTAACTATAGGACACAGCAGATCTCTGTAGATTATAGTGTGACCCTATAGAATGATGCTAGTTCAGTGGTCCTTGTATCTAACTATAGGACACAGCATAACTCTGTAGATTATAGTGTGACCCTATAGAATGATGTTAGTTCAGTGGTCCTTGTGTCTAACTATAGGACAAAGCAGATCTCTGTAGATTATAGTGTGACCCTATAGAATGATGCTAGTTCAGTGGTCCTTGTATCTAACTATAGGACACAGCAGAACTCTGTAGATGATAGTATGACCCTATAGAATGATGTTAGTTTAGTGGTCCTTGTGTCTAACTATAGGAAACAGCAGATCTCTGTAGATGATAGTGTGACCCTATAGAATTATGTTAGTTCAGTGGACCTTGTATCTAACAGCAGATCTCTGTAGATGATAGTGTGACCCTATAGAATGATGTTAGTTCAGTGGTCCTTGTGTCTAACTATAGGACACAGCAGATCTCTGTAGATGATAGTGTGACCCTATAGAATGATGCTAGTTCAGTGGTCCTTGTATCTAACTATAGGAAACAGCAGATCTCTGTAGATTATATTGTGTGTGTGAGAGCATTTATCTGACTAGGATTTACTGTTGTGAGAGAAAGGCTAGATCCCAAACGGCACCATATTCCCTATATAGTGCACTAATTTAGACCAGAGCCCTATGGCACCCTATTCCCTATATAGTGCACTACTTTAGACCAGAGCCCTATGGGGAAGAAGAAAGCATTGCAGACGTCTATATAGGTCTGTTAGTACAGGACTAGTAAAGGTCTGTTAGTACAGGACTAGTAATACAGGACTAGTAATACAGGACTAGTAAAGGTCTGTTAATACAGGACTAGTAATACAGGACTAGTAATACAGGACTAGTAATACAGGACTAGTAATACAGGACTAGTAAAGGTCTGTTAATACAGGACTAGTAATACAGGACTAGTAAAGGTCGGTTAATACAGGACTAGTAAAGGTCTGTTAATACAGGACTAGTAAAGGTCTATTAATACAGGACTAGTAAAGGTCTGTTAATACAGGACTAGTAATACAGGACTAGTAAAGGTCCTCTAATACAGGACTAGTAAAGGTCTGTTAATACAGGACTAGTAAAGGTCTGTTAATACAGGACTAGTAAAGGTATGTTAGTACAGGACTAGTAAAGGTCTGTTAGTACAGGACTAGTAATACAGGAGTAGTAAAGGTCCTCTAATACAGGACTAGTAAAGGTCTGTTAGTACAGGACTAGTAAAGGTCTGTTAATACAGGACTAGTAATGCAGGACTAGTAAAGGTCTGTTAATACAGGACTAGTAAAGGTCTGTTAATACAGGACTAGTAAAGGTCTGTTAATACAGGACTACTAATACAGGACTAGTAAAGGTCCTCTAATACAGGACTAGTAAAGGTCTGTTAATACAGGACTAGTAATACAGGACTGGTAAAGGTCTGTTAATACAGGACTAGAAAAGGTATGTTAATACAGGACTAGTAATACAGGACTAGTAAAGGTCTGTTAATACAGGACTAGTAATACAGGACTAGTAAAGGTCTGTTAATACAGGACTAGTAAAGGTATGTTAATACAGGACTAGTAAAGGTCTGTTAATAAAGGACTAGTAAAGGTCTGTTAATACAGGATTAGTAATACAGGACTAGTAAAGGTCCTCTAATACAGGACTAGTAAAGGTCTTCTAATACAGGACTAGTAATACAGGAATAGTAAAGGTCTGTTAATACAGGACTAGTAATACAGGAATAGTAAAGGTCTGTTAATACAGGACTAGTAAAGGTCTGTTAATACAGGACTAGTAAAGGTCTGTTAGTACAGGACTAGTAAAGGTCTGTTAATACAGGACTAGTAATACAGGTCTAGTAAAGGTCTGTTAGTACAGGACTAGTAAAGGTCTGTTAATACAGGACTAGTAAAGGTCCTCTAATACAGGACTAGTAAAGGTCTGTTAGTACAGGACTAGTAATACAGGACTAGTAAAGGTCTGTTAATACAGGACTAGTAAAGGTCTGTTAATACAGGACTAGTAAAGGTCCTCTAATACAGGACTAGTAAAGGTCTGTTAATATAGGACTAGTAAAGGTCTGTTAATACAGGACTAGTAAAGGTCTGTTAATACAGGACTAGTAAAGGTCTATTAATACAGGACTAGTAAAGGTCTGTTAATACAGGACTAGTAAAGGTCCTCTAATACAGGACTAGTAAAGGTCTATTAATACAGGACTAGTAAAGGTCTGTTAATACAGGACTAGTAAAGGTCCTCTAATACAGGACTAGTAAAGGTCTGTTAGTACAGGACTAGTAATACAGGACTAGTAATACAGGACTAGTAAAGGTCTGTTAATACAGGACTAGTAATACAGGACTACTAATACAGGACTAGTAAAGGTCTGTTAGTACAGGACTAGTAATACAGGACTAGTAATACAGGACTAGTAAAGGTCTGTTAATACGTGACTAGTAATACAGGACTAGTAATACAGGACTAGTAAAGGTCTGTTAATACAGGACTAGTAAAGGTCCTCTAATACAGGACTAGTAAAGGTCTGTTAATACAGGACTAGTAAAGTTCTGTTAATACAGGACTAGTAAAGGTCTGTTAATACAGGACTAGTAATACAGGACTAGTAATACAGGACTAGTAAAGGTCTGTTAATACATGACTAGTAAATGTCCTCTAATACAGGACTAGTAAAGGTCTGTTAGTACAGGACTAGTAATACAGGACTAGTAAAGTTCCTCTAATACAGGACTAGTAAAGGTCTGTTAGTACAGGACTAGTAAAGGTCTGTTAATACAGGACTAGTAATACAGGACTAGTAAAGGTCTGTTAATACAGGACTAGTAAAGGTATGTTAATACAGGACTAGTAAAGGTCTGTTAATACAGGACTAGTAAAGGTCTGTTAATACAGGACTAGTAATACAGGACTGGTAAAGGTCTGTTAATACAGGACTAGAAAAGGTATGTTAATACAGGACTAGTAATACAGGACTAGTAAAGGTCTGTTAATACAGGACTAGTAATACAGGACTAGTAAAGGTCTGTTAATACAGGACTAGTAATACAGGACTAGTAAAGGTCGGTTAATACAGGACTAGAAAAGGTATGTTAATACAGGACTAGTAATACAGGACTAGAAAAGGTATGTTAATACAGGACTAGTAATACAGGACTAGTAAAGGTCTGTTAATACAGGACTAGTAATACAGGACTAGTAAAGGTCTGTTAATACAGGACTAGTAAATGTCTGTTAATACAGGACTAGTAAAGGTCTGTTAATACAGGACTAGTAATACAGGACTAGTAAAGGTCCTCTAATACAGGACTAGTAAAGGTCTTCTAATACAGGACTAGTAATACAGGAATAGTAAAGGTCTGTTAATACAGGACTAGTAAAGGTCTGTTAATACAGGACTAGTAAAGGTCTGTTAGTACAGGACTAGTAAAGGTCTGTTAATACAGGACTAGTAATACAGGTCTAGTAAAGGTCTGTTAGTACAGGACTAGTAAAGGTCTGTTAATACAGGACTAGTAAAGGTCCTCTAATACAGGACTAGTAAAGGTCTGTTAGTACAGGACTAGTAATACAGGACTAGTAAAGGTCTGTTAATACAGGACTAGTAAAGGTCTGTTAATATAGGACTAGTAAAGGTCTGTTAATACAGGACTAGTAAAGGTCTGTTAATACAGGACTAGTAAAGGTCTATTAATACAGGACTAGTAAAGGTCTGTTAATACAGGACTAGTAAAGGTCCTCTAATACAGGACTAGTAAAGGTCTATTAATACAGGACTAGTAAAGGTCTGTTAATACAGGACTAGTAAAGGTCCTCTAATACAGGACTAGTAAAGGTCTGTTAGTACAGGACTAGTAATACAGGACTAGTAATACAGGACTAGTAAAGGTCTGTTAATACAGGACTAGTAATACAGGACTAGTAATACAGGACTAGTAAAGGTCTGTTAGTACAGGACTAGTAATACAGGACTAGTAATACAGGACTAGTAAAGGTCTGTTAATAAGGGACTAGTAATACAGGACTAGTAATACAGGACTAGTAAAGGTCTGTTAATACAGGACTAGTAAAGGTCCTCTAATACAGGACTAGTAAAGGTCTGTTAATACAGGACTAGTAAAGTTCTGTTAATACAGGACTAGTAAAGGTCTGTTAATACAGGACTAGTAATACAGGACTAGTAATACAGGACTAGTAAAGGTCTGTTAATACATGACTAGTAAATGTCCTCTAATACAGGACTAGTACAGGTCTGTTAGTACAGGACTAGTAATACAGGACTAGTAAAGTTCCTCTAATACAGGACTAGTAAAGGTCTGTTAGTACAGGACTAGTAAAGGTCTGTTAATACAGGACTAGTAATACAGGACTAGTAAAGGTCTGTTAATACAGGACTAGTAAAGGTATGTTAATACAGGACTAGTAAAGGTCTGTTAATACAGGACTAGTAAAGGTCTGTTAATACAGGACTAGTAATACAGGACTGGTAAAGGTCTGTTAATACAGGACTAGAAAAGGTATGTTAATACAGGACTAGTAATACAGGACTAGTAAAGGTCTGTTAATACAGGACTAGTAATACAGGACTAGTAAAGGTCTGTTAATACAGGACTAGTAATACAGGACTAGTAAAGGTTGGTTAATACAGGACTAGAAAAGGTATGTTAATACAGGACTAGTAATACAGGACTAGTAAAGGTCTGTTAATACAGGACTAGTAATACAGGACTAGTAAAGGTCTGTTAATACAGGACTAGTAAAGGTATGTTAATACAGGACTAGTAAAGGTCTGTTTATACAGGACTAGTAAAGGTCTGTTAATACAGGACTAGTAATACAGGACTAGTAAAGGTCCTCTAATACAGGACTAGTAATACAGGACTAGTAAAGGTCTGTTAATACAGGACTAGTAAAGGTCTGTTAATACAGGACTAGTAAAGGTCTGTTAGTACAGGACTAGTAAAGGTCTGTTAATACAGGACTAGTAAAGGTCTGTTAGTACAGGACTAGTAAAGGTCTGTTAATACAGGACTAGTAAAGTTCCTCTAATACAGGACTAGTAACGGTCCTCTAATACAGGACTAGTAAAGGTCTGTTAATACAGGACTAGTAAAGGTCTGTTAGTACAGGACTAGTAAAGGTCTGTTAATACAGGACTAGTAAAGGTCTGTTAGTACAGGACTAGTAAAGGTCTGTTAATACAGGACTAGTAAAGTTCCTCTAATACAGGACTAGTAACGGTCCTCTAATACAGGACTAGTAAAGGTCTGTTAATACAGGACTAGTAAAGGTCTATTAATACAGGACTAGTAAAGGTCTGTTAGTGCAGGACTAGTAATACAGGACTAGTAAAGGTCTATTAATACAGGACTAGTAAAGGTCTGTTAATACAGGACTAGTAAAGGTCCTCTAATACAGGACTAGTAAAGGTCTGTTAGTACAGGACTAGTAATACAGGACTAGTAATACAGGACTAGTAAAGGTCTGTTAATACAGGACTAGTAATACAGGACTAGTAATACAGGACTAGTAAAGGTCTATTAGTACAGGACTAGTAATACATGACTAGTAATACAGGACTAGTAAAGGTCTGTTAATACAGGACTAGTAATACAGGACTAGTAATACAGGACTAGTAAAGGTCTGTTAATACAGGACTAGTAAAGGTCCTCTAATACAGGACTAGTAAAGGTCTGTTAATACAGGACTAGTAAAGGTCTGTTAATACAGGACTAGTAAAGGTCTGTTAATACAGGACTAGTAATACAGGACTAGTAATACAGGACTAGTAAAGGTCTGTTAATACATGACTAGTAAAGGTCTGTTAATACAGGACTAGTAAAGGTCCTCTAATACAGGACTAGTAAAGGTCTGTTAGTACAGGACTAGTAATACAGGAATAGTAAAGGTCTGTTAATACAGGACTAGTAAAGGTCTGTTAGTACAGGACTAGTAAAGGTTTGTTAATACAGGACTAGTAAAGGTCCTCTAATACAGGACTAGTAAAGGTCTGTTAATATAGGACTAGTAAAGGTCTGTTAATACAGGACTAGTAAAGGTCTGTTAATACAGGACTAGTAAAGGTCTATTAATACAGGACTAGTGAAGGTCTGTTAATACAGGACTAGTAAAGGTCCTCTAATACAGGACTAGTAAAGGTCTATTAATACAGGACTAGTAAAGGTCTGTTAATACAGGACTAGTAAAGGTCCTCTAATACAGGACTAGTAAAGGTCTGTTAGTACAGGACTAGTAATACAGGACTAGTAATACAGGACTAGTAAAGGTCTGTTAATACAGGACTAGTAATACAGGACTAGTAATACAGGACTAGTAAAGGTCTGTTAGTACAGGACTAGTAATACAGGACTAGTAATACAGGACTAGTAAAGGTCTGTTAATACAGGACTAGTAATACAGGACTAGTAATACAGGACTAGTAAAGGTCTGTTAATACAGGATTAGTAAAGGTCCTCTAATACAGGACTAGTAAAGGTCTGTTAATACAGGACTAGTAAAGGTCTGTTAATACAGGACTAGTAAAGGTCTGTTAATACAGGACTAGTAATACAGGACTAGTAATACAGGACTAGTAAAGGTCTGTTAATACATGACTAGTAAAGGTCCTCTAATACAGGACTAGTAAAGGTCCTCTAATACAGGACTAGTAAAGGTCTGTTAATACAGGACTAGTAAAGGTCTGTTAATACAGGACTAGTAAAGGTCTATTAATACAGGACTAGTAAAGGTCTGTTAATACAGGACTAGTAATACAGGACTAGTAATACAGGACTAGTAAAGGTCTGTTAGTACAGGACTAGTAATACAGGACTAGTAATACAGGACTAGTAAAGGTCTGTTAGTACAGGACTAGTAATACAGGACTAGTAATACAGGACTAGTAAAGGTCTGTTAATACAGGACTAGTAAAGGTCCTCTAATACAGGACTAGTAAAGGTCTGTTAATACAGGACTAGTAAAGGTCTGTTAATACAGGACTAGTAAAGGTCTGTTAATACAGGACTAGTAATACAGGACTAGTAATACAGGACTAGTAAAGGTCTGTTAATACAGGACTAGTAAAGGTCTGTTAATACAGGACTAGTAATACAGGACTAGTAATACAGGACTAGTAAAGGTCTGTTAGTACAGGACTAGTAATACAGGACTAGTAATACAGGACTAGTAAAGGTCTGTTAATAAGGGACTAGTAATACAGGACTAGTAATACAGGACTAGTAAAGGTCTGTTAATACAGGACTAGTAAAGGTCCTCTAATACAGGACTAGTAAAGGTCTGTTAATACAGGACTAGTAAAGTTCTGTTAATACAGGACTAGTAAAGGTCTGTTAATACAGGACTAGTAATACAGGACTAGTAATACAGGACTAGTAAAGGTCTGTTAATACATGACTAGTAAATGTCCTCTAATACAGGACTAGTACAGGTCTGTTAGTACAGGACTAGTAATACAGGACTAGTAAAGTTCCTCTAATACAGGACTAGTAAAGGTCTGTTAGTACAGGACTAGTAAAGGTCTGTTAATACAGGACTAGTAATACAGGACTAGTAAAGGTCTGTTAATACAGGACTAGTAAAGGTATGTTAATACAGGACTAGTAAAGGTCTGTTAATACAGGACTAGTAAAGGTCTGTTAATACAGGACTAGTAATACAGGACTGGTAAAGGTCTGTTAATACAGGACTAGAAAAGGTATGTTAATACAGGACTAGTAATACAGGACTAGTAAAGGTTTGTTAATACAGGACTAGTAAAGGTCCTCTAATACAGGACTAGTAAAGGTCTGTTAATATAGGACTAGTAAAGGTCTGTTAATACAGGACTAGTAAAGGTCTGTTAATACAGGACTAGTAAAGGTCTATTAATACAGGACTAGTGAAGGTCTGTTAATACAGGACTAGTAAAGGTCCTCTAATACAGGACTAGTAAAGGTCTGTTAATACAGGACTAGTAAAGGTCTGTTAATACAGGACTAGTAAAGGTCTGTTAATACAGGATTAGTAATACAGGACTAGTAATACAGGACTAGTAAAGGTCTGTTAATACATGACTAGTAAAGGTCCTCTAATACAGGACTAGTAAAGGTCCTCTAATACAGGACTAGTAAAGGTCTGTTAATACAGGACTAGTAAAGGTCTGTTAATACAGGACTAGTAAAGGTCTATTAATACAGGACTAGTAAAGGTCTTTTAATACAGGACTAGTAATACAGGACTAGTAATACAGGACTAGTAAAGGTCTGTTAGTACAGGACTAGTAATACAGGACTAGTAATACAGGACTAGTAAAGGTCTGTTAGTACAGGACTAGTAATACAGGACTAGTAATACAGGACTAGTAAAGGTCTGTTAATACAGGACTAGTAAAGGTCCTCTAATACAGGACTAGTAAAGGTCTGTTAATACAGGACTAGTAAAGGTCTGTTAATACAGGACTAGTAAAGGTCTGTTAATACAGGACTAGTAATACAGGACTAGTAATACAGGACTAGTAAAGGTCTGTTAATACAGAACTAGTAAAGGTCTGTTAATACAGGACTAGTAATACAGGACTAGTAATACAGGACTAGTAAAGGTCTGTTAGTACAGGACTAGTAATACAGGACTAGTAATACAGGACTAGTAAAGGTCTGTTAATAAGGGACTAGTAATACAGGACTAGTAATACAGGACTAGTAAAGGTCTGTTAATACAGGACTAGTAAAGGTCCTCTAATACAGGACTAGTAAAGGTCTGTTAATACAGGACTAGTAAAGTTCTGTTAATACAGGACTAGTAAAGGTCTGTTAATACAGGACTAGTAATACAGGACTAGTAATACAGGACTAGTAAAGGTCTGTTAATACATGACTAGTAAATGTCCTCTAATACAGGACTAGTACAGGTCTGTTAGTACAGGACTAGTAATACAGGACTAGTAAAGTTCCTCTAATACAGGACTAGTAAAGGTCTGTTAGTACAGGACTAGTAAAGGTCTGTTAATACAGGACTAGTAATACAGGACTAGTAAAGGTCTGTTAATACAGGACTAGTAAAGGTATGTTAATACAGGACTAGTAAAGGTCTGTTAATACAGGACTAGTAAAGGTCTGTTAATACAGGACTAGTAATACAGGACTGGTAAAGGTCTGTTAATACAGGACTAGAAAAGGTATGTTAATACAGGACTAGTAATACAGGACTAGTAAAGGTCTGTTAATACAGGACTAGTAATACAGGACTAGTAAAGGTCTGTTAATACAGAACTAGTAATACAGGACTAGTAAAGGTTGGTTAATACAGGACTAGAAAAGGTATGTTAATACAGGACTAGTAATACAGGACTAGTAAAGGTCTGTTAATACAGGACTAGTAATACAGGACTAGTAAAGGTCTGTTAATACAGGACTAGTAAAGGTATGTTAATACAGGACTAGTAAAGGTCTGTTTATACAGGACTAGTAAAGGTCTGTTAATACAGGACTAGTAATACAGGACTAGTAAAGGTCCTCTAATACAGGACTAGTAATACAGGACTAGTAAAGGTCTGTTAATACAGGACTAGTAAAGGTCTGTTAATACAGGACTAGTAAAGGTCTGTTAGTACAGGACTAGTAAAGGTCTGTTAATACAGGACTAGTAAAGGTCTGTTAGTACAGGACTAGTAAAGGTCTGTTAATACAGGACTAGTAAAGTTCCTCTAATACAGGACTAGTAACGGTCCTCTAATACAGGACTAGTAAAGGTCTGTTAATACAGGACTAGTAAAGGTCTGTTAGTACAGGACTAGTAAAGGTCTGTTAATACAGGACTAGTAAAGGTCTGTTAGTACAGGACTAGTAAAGGTCTGTTAATACAGGACTAGTAAAGTTCCTCTAATACAGGACTAGTAGCGGTCCTCTAATACAGGACTAGTAAAGGTCTGTTAATACAGGACTAGTAAAGGTCTATTAATACAGGACTAGTAAAGGTCTGTTAGTACAGGACTAGTAATACAGGACTAGTAAAGGTCTGTTAATACAGGACTAGTAAAGGTCTGTTAGTACAGGACTAGTAAAGGTCTGTTAATACAGGACTAGTAAAGGTCCTCTAATACAGGACTAGTAAAGGTCCTCTAATACAGGACTAGTAAAGGTCTGTTAATACAGGACTAGTAAAGGTCTGTTAATACAGGACTAGTAAAGGTCTATTAATACAGGACTAGTAAAGGTCTGTTAATACAGGACTAGTAAAGGTCCTCTAATACAGGACTAGTAAAGGTCTGTTAGTACAGGACTAGTAATACAGGACTAGTAATACAGGACTAGTAAAGGTCTGTTAATACATGACTAGTAAATGTCCTCTAATACAGGACTAGTACAGGTCTGTTAGTACAGGACTAGTAATACAGGACTAGTAAAGTTCCTCTAATACAGGACTAGTAAAGGTCTGTTAGTACAGGACTAGTAAAGGTCTGTTAATACAGGACTAGTAATACAGGACTAGTAAAGGTCTGTTAATACAGGACTAGTAAAGGTATGTTAATACAGGACTAGTAAAGGTCTGTTAATACAGGACTAGTAAAGGTCTGTTAATACAGGACTAGTAATACAGGACTGGTAAAGGTCTGTTAATACAGGACTAGAAAAGGTATGTTAATACAGGACTAGTAATACAGGACTAGTAAAGGTCTGTTAATACAGGACTAGTAATACAGGACTAGTAAAGGTCTGTTAATACAGAACTAGTAATACAGGACTAGTAAAGGTTGGTTAATACAGGACTAGAAAAGGTATGTTAATACAGGACTAGTAATACAGGACTAGTAAAGGTCTGTTAATACAGGACTAGTAATACAGGACTAGTAAAGGTCTGTTAATACAGGACTAGTAAAGGTATGTTAATACAGGACTAGTAAAGGTCTGTTTATACAGGACTAGTAAAGGTCTGTTAATACAGGACTAGTAATACAGGACTAGTAAAGGTCCTCTAATACAGGACTAGTAATACAGGACTAGTAAAGGTCTGTTAATACAGGACTAGTAAAGGTCTGTTAATACAGGACTAGTAAAGGTCTGTTAGTACAGGACTAGTAAAGGTCTGTTAATACAGGACTAGTAAAGGTCTGTTAGTACAGGACTAGTAAAGGTCTGTTAATACAGGACTAGTAAAGTTCCTCTAATACAGGACTAGTAACGGTCCTCTAATACAGGACTAGTAAAGGTCTGTTAATACAGGACTAGTAAAGGTCTGTTAGTACAGGACTAGTAAAGGTCTGTTAATACAGGACTAGTAAAGGTCTGTTAGTACAGGACTAGTAAAGGTCTGTTAATACAGGACTAGTAAAGTTCCTCTAATACAGGACTAGTAGCGGTCCTCTAATACAGGACTAGTAAAGGTCTGTTAATACAGGACTAGTAAAGGTCTATTAATACAGGACTAGTAAAGGTCTGTTAGTACAGGACTAGTAATACAGGACTAGTAAAGGTCTGTTAATACAGGACTAGTAAAGGTCTGTTAGTACAGGACTAGTAAAGGTCTGTTAATACAGGACTAGTAAAGGTCCTCTAATACAGGACTAGTAAAGGTCCTCTAATACAGGACTAGTAAAGGTCTGTTAATACAGGACTAGTAAAGGTCTGTTAATACAGGACTAGTAAAGGTCTATTAATACAGGACTAGTAAAGGTCTGTTAATACAGGACTAGTAAAGGTCCTCTAATACAGGACTAGTAAAGGTCTGTTAGTACAGGACTAGTAATACAGGACTAGTAATACAGGACTAGTAAAGGTCTGTTAATACAGGACTAGTAATACAGGACTAGTAATACAGGACTAGTAAAGGTCTATTAGTACAGGACTAGTAATACATGACTAGTAATACAGGACTAGTAAAGGTCTGTTAATACAGGACTAGTAATACAGGACTAGTAATACAGGACTAGTAAAGGTCTGTTAATACAGGACTAGTAAAGGTCCTCTAATACAGGACTAGTAAAGGTCTGTTAATACAGGACTAGTAAAGGTCTGTTAATACAGGACTAGTAAAGGTCTGTTAATACAGGACTAGTAATACAGGACTAGTAATACAGGACTAGTAAAGGTCTGTTAATACATGACTAGTAAAGGTCTGTTAATACAGGACTAGTAAAGGTCCTCTAATACAGGACTAGTAAAGGTCTGTTAGTACAGGACTAGTAATACAGGAATAGTAAAGGTCTGTTAATACAGGACTAGTAAAGGTCTGTTAGTACAGGACTAGTAAAGGTTTGTTAATACAGGACTAGTAAAGGTCCTCTAATACAGGACTAGTAAAGGTCTGTTAATATAGGACTAGTAAAGGTCTGTTAATACAGGACTAGTAAAGGTCTGTTAATACAGGACTAGTAAAGGTCTATTAATACAGGACTAGTGAAGGTCTGTTAATACAGGACTAGTAAAGGTCCTCTAATACAGGACTAGTAAAGGTCTATTAATACAGGACTAGTAAAGGTCTGTTAATACAGGACTAGTAAAGGTCCTCTAATACAGGACTAGTAAAGGTCTGTTAGTACAGGACTAGTAATACAGGACTAGTAATACAGGACTAGTAAAGGTCTGTTAATACAGGACTAGTAATACAGGACTAGTAATACAGGACTAGTAAAGGTCTGTTAGTACAGGACTAGTAATACAGGACTAGTAATACAGGACTAGTAAAGGTCTGTTAATACAGGACTAGTAATACAGGACTAGTAATACAGGACTAGTAAAGGTCTGTTAATACAGGATTAGTAAAGGTCCTCTAATACAGGACTAGTAAAGGTCTGTTAATACAGGACTAGTAAAGGTCTGTTAATACAGGACTAGTAAAGGTCTGTTAATACAGGACTAGTAATACAGGACTAGTAATACAGGACTAGTAAAGGTCTGTTAATACATGACTAGTAAAGGTCCTCTAATACAGGACTAGTAAAGGTCCTCTAATACAGGACTAGTAAAGGTCTGTTAATACAGGACTAGTAAAGGTCTGTTAATACAGGACTAGTAAAGGTCTATTAATACAGGACTAGTAAAGGTCTGTTAATACAGGACTAGTAATACAGGACTAGTAATACAGGACTAGTAAAGGTCTGTTAGTACAGGACTAGTAATACAGGACTAGTAATACAGGACTAGTAAAGGTCTGTTAGTACAGGACTAGTAATACAGGACTAGTAATACAGGACTAGTAAAGGTCTGTTAATACAGGACTAGTAAAGGTCCTCTAATACAGGACTAGTAAAGGTCTGTTAATACAGGACTAGTAAAGGTCTGTTAATACAGGACTAGTAAAGGTCTGTTAATACAGGACTAGTAATACAGGACTAGTAATACAGGACTAGTAAAGGTCTGTTAATACAGGACTAGTAAAGGTCTGTTAATACAGGACTAGTAATACAGGACTAGTAATACAGGACTAGTAAAGGTCTGTTAGTACAGGACTAGTAATACAGGACTAGTAATACAGGACTAGTAAAGGTCTGTTAATAAGGGACTAGTAATACAGGACTAGTAATACAGGACTAGTAAAGGTCTGTTAATACAGGACTAGTAAAGGTCCTCTAATACAGGACTAGTAAAGGTCTGTTAATACAGGACTAGTAAAGTTCTGTTAATACAGGACTAGTAAAGGTCTGTTAATACAGGACTAGTAATACAGGACTAGTAATACAGGACTAGTAAAGGTCTGTTAATACATGACTAGTAAATGTCCTCTAATACAGGACTAGTACAGGTCTGTTAGTACAGGACTAGTAATACAGGACTAGTAAAGTTCCTCTAATACAGGACTAGTAAAGGTCTGTTAGTACAGGACTAGTAAAGGTCTGTTAATACAGGACTAGTAATACAGGACTAGTAAAGGTCTGTTAATACAGGACTAGTAAAGGTATGTTAATACAGGACTAGTAAAGGTCTGTTAATACAGGACTAGTAAAGGTCTGTTAATACAGGACTAGTAATACAGGACTGGTAAAGGTCTGTTAATACAGGACTAGAAAAGGTATGTTAATACAGGACTAGTAATACAGGACTAGTAAAGGTCTGTTAATACAGGACTAGTAATACAGGACTAGTAAAGGTCTGTTAATACAGGACTAGTAATACAGGACTAGTAAAGGTCGGTTAATACAGGACTAGAAAAGGTATGTTAATACAGGACTAGTAATACAGGACTAGTAAAGGTCTGTTAATACAGGACTAGTAATACAGGACTAGTAAAGGTCTGTTAATACAGGACTAGTAAAGGTATGTTAATACAGGACTAGTAAAGGTCTGTTTATACAGGACTAGTAAAGGTCTGTTAATACAGGACTAGTAATACAGGACTAGTAAAGGTCCTCTAATACAGGACTAGTAATACAGGACTAGTAAAGGTCTGTTAATACAGGACTAGTAAAGGTCTGTTAATACAGGACTAGTAAAGGTCTGTTAGTACAGGACTAGTAAAGGTCTGTTAATACAGGACTAGTAAAGGTCTGTTAGTACAGGACTAGTAAAGGTC